>NC_073695.1:126577959-126592498 GCF_029784165.1 Wyeomyia smithii | reverse complement strand
GAAAATTTTTTTAAAAATTTAAAATTCCATGAACAAAATTTATTTTTATTTTCCCATTCTAGACTTTTTTTCTAAAAATTGCGTAACAGCTTCAAGTTTCTTTACAAAAATTTGAACCCTGCTTTTAATTGAAGTTCAGTGTCTATTTTCAGAACAATTTATTTTTCACAGTGTGTATTTTTAATGATTCATTATTATTTTCCTACAAATTATTCGCAGACAGTTTTTCTATACTACCAAAGATTCTGAGCTACCATGCTTCGAATAAAACCTATGCCAAATCACCCTTTTAGCAAATAAATCATGGGTCTAAAAAATCTCTACATCTGTGAAAAATGCTCAATTTGCTGAGCCGAACACGTGTGCAAAGTTTCATTCAAATCAAAAATGTTTGATTAAATTTTTGCGTATTTCTAGGTCATTTGAGACGATTTTGCTCTTCAGTTTTTAATGGGCTTTCTTCGGGAAAAGCATGTAGTTATAATTTAGTAGGTTATAAACTAATCTATCTTAAAATTTACAACAATTATTCACCAAAAGAACTTATTTTACAGTACTTACTTTACATTACTTTACCTTACTATTCACCACTAGCCGAAAAACTGATGATGAGGAGACAACTGTGTAATACCACCGACTGAACAACACTTCAACACTCAGGATAAGCAAATATTCGAATATACAAAAAAAAGAGGCCCCTCTATTTATATATATATATATATATATATATATATATATATATATATATATATATATATATATATATATATATATATATATATATATATATATATACATATATATATATATATATATATATATATATATATATATATATATATATATATATATATATATATATATATATATATATATATATATATATATATATATATATTTACATATATATATATATATATATATATATATATATATATATATATATATATATATATATATATATATATATATATATATATATATATATATATATATATATATATATATATATATATATATATATATATATATATATATGCATTCGAATAATTTGAATTTATAGATTATTCACAATACATACTTGTAAGCCTCAAAATATTAATAATTTTTCAACAGAATAGTGTATCATAGCTTATTAGCTTATATTTAAATATTATGCCTGTCCATAAAATGGATTGAATTCGCTGTAAAAAAACAGCTCTTCATAGCTATGTGTAAACTCAGTGTTTTGGCTAAACAATGCCATGTTTTCCAGAGTGTGTATTTGTGTGTTTTTATTTATATTTTTTGTTAAAGTAGGAGAGTGCTTTAAAAATTTAATGTATCGTATAGAAAAAACTGAATGTATTTTATAACATTGAAAACAGCTTTTGATCACTGGAGTTAACAAAGCACCTAAATAATATGCCTTATTGTAGTTGAAATGACTAAATTCTCTTATGCTTAGCTAACTAGAAATGCTTGAAAAAATCAATTAATTTTAGGCGATGGTTTATCATTAAATCAAGGCTGCCACCTACAATTATGCAGCGAAAAAGTGCCTAATTACGACAAAAGTAAGAAGCACTTGGTTTAATGACAAATGCAAACAACATAATTGTGTTGTGTTGAGTCAAATGAACATTGTGTGTACAAAAAAGTATGAACAACACAACAATAGATCATTACACACAAAAAATTACCGCAGTTTTGGACAGTTTAGGGTGGCTTGTTTACATGGCATTAGAATTTTTTTCGATTATTCGTTTAGTGAGTTTGTGCTGTTGGAAGTAAAAACAATTAATATGAATACGACATAGATCAGAAACTCTCCGCCTACACGAATTCCTTACCATCGGACGGTAAAAAACACTAAGCTAGAAAAATGTGAAATCCGATCCGAAAATTTTACAAGTCCAAACAAACGCAACGCAATGATCTATGAGGATTGAAATCAGTCTGCTATCTTTATCATCCTAAAAGTGTTACATACTTTTGATTCTCCATCAGAGGTAATGAACGACATAAACCTAACATGGCCATAACGAAATTATGTTTTCATGTAACATTATAATGTTAAAATGTAATCCGAAGTAATGGTTTATGTTGTATAACAAAAACAAATGTAACGCAGCACATACCCAACATTCATATATGTTTTAAGTAACAAGCAATGTTTTGTAACAACGTAGGAAATAAAAATATTTCCGTCACGTAAGTATTACTGCAATGTTACTAATGTTGATTGGGTAGTTTTTGAATTAAGAAATATAATACAAGCTTGGAAGATGTGTATACATTACTTCAAAAAACCAAAATAAAAATAAAATAACGCCCCTAGCGGGCTGGCTAAATTGTGCCATATTTATTTTGTATGTCAATTTAGGTGTTTACTTTCGGTTTACCGTGAACGCATATACTGCCGCTCCAAGCATAACTGTCCCAGCGTCCATAAGGTTTGCACAGGATAAGGGACAGTTATGCTTGGAGCGGCAGTATAAGTTTTGTACGTACATTCCAACTATATGAATTGGCATGATCAATAATATGGATAATTCTACTATCGTTTGTTTAGTAATTTTAAACATTTGGCATATTAAAAATTTTACAATTTTCAAATGACAAGTATGATAAGTATTCGTACTACCTTTGAAAATAGAACAGAGATTCTTAGAAAAGGATGCATTTAGGTCGTGGAAGATGAAATGAGATTATTATTATCTAAATTGCGCTTCTGTAGTATGAATATAGTTATTGCGTAATATATGGAACAAATTCGAGAAGCTCGAGTTCCCAAAAACATCAGAGGTTGAAAAGAATGTTTTTAACTTAGTGAGCTCCATGTTTGTAAGAGGAATTGTATGTCTCGAATTGATAGTAATGCAGCATGTAACCTGTCAAATTTTTTAATAAATAAATATATTTTGCAAATAAATATTTTTTTTAACCGCCAATATATATATATATATATATATATAAAACGCTTAATCCATTTAGCACTATTGTCTGTCTAGATTTTAATCAAAATTTCAACACCTTTAAACTAGCAACACTGACTACTTCCGACGTTGATTTAAAATTTTCTGGCAACAGAATACCGGAATGCGGTCAAAAAAAAACAAACATTAAGGCATATGCTATGGTTTGTGCGTATGTGAATACGCGTTTAAATTATTATTATCCATGTGAATAGGTTTCTATAACAAACCGCAACAATCTTATTTTGATGGATGAGTAAGTAAACTTTCATTTTGTCATAACATCTTTTTATAAAAGTTTTGTTTCAGCTCATACGAAGATGAAGAGCATCTTGAAGAGAAGGATGTGATTCGTTCCTCACCTCCGACTAGTGCGCGCGAGGAAAGCTTGTTTTCCTTCAAAGGAATCTTTTATCAGCGATTATTCCGGAGCCAGCTGCGACCTAAGGAGGTGGCAAAACAGGACATCGGAGGAGACACCATGCACGATGTTCTTTTTTCGATTTGGCAGAAGGTGGAGAAGTATGTACGTCGGAAAGTAGTTTTTCGAGACGATGTCCCTTATTGGGATGAGAAGGTCAGGTTGCTCCTTCTCATCCCAATAAGGGACCAAAAAAAAATAGACGATATTGAGCGGTTTGTCACTCTGCAGGATAAGGAAAAGAAGAAAAAATATTCTGTTACTGACTTAAAACATCGATCACTCCCAAAAAGGCGTGGAAAGCCACCACCTGTTGAGTTAGCAAAGTACTTTCGCTGGAAAACGGTTTCTGAGGCAGCTCGCCTTCAGGCAGTGCATCGAGGAATGGTGGTGGCGAATACAATCAATGAAGGTTGGATGCAAGGCATTGCGGATGTCAAGAGCGATTTGAGATTGGCTTGCGAAATACTGCAGAATGCTATTCAAAAGGTAGAAGCGATGCAATCAAGAGGACTATATGGAACTGAAATATGTTCAACTTTAGAAACTGCAATGCGCCCAGAATCTCGGGACCCTGAAGAGCTACAGGTGATATTGACATATCATTTTGAAGGGTTTTAGATGTAGAATCGAACAACGTGATCATTTTTTTTTTCTGCAATATTGCCAACATTGCATTTTTTTCGATTCAAAACTTAATTTGCAATTTACTCAAAATACCCCACCTTCGATTTTGATTTTGACCACACAAATGTGTTTAGCAGACGATTTTACATAGGAATCACTTATCAGCAAAAAACAAAATGTAGCGTTCCAGAGATACAGCATTTTCAAAATTGCAAGATTTTGGATTTTGTCTATGCACGAAAACGCTTTTACATAAATTGCTGCAATCTCAATGGTATCCTAGCAGGCGTTTGTGTAATCGAAGAGATGTTCCTTAGAGGAGCATCCGGTAATGATGTAACGCAAAAAATCCCGCTCTAGAATCATTTTCACGAAAGGTTACAGGAGAGTTTTGGCTACACTTTTCGTATTTAAATTCAAACTGTTTTTTTGTTAAATGTAGACTTTTGTCCATGATTCGAATTTTGAAACCAACTTGGGACATTGTTAATACACACTTCTCGCTAAACACGTGAAAAGGGCCCATGTGCCATATGTAAACAAGCCACAATTTCACGTTTTTCAATGAATGCAAGCTTAATCTACCCGTACAAATAAGATTGTTTGATTACGAGTAAATTCTTTTATCAATAAATCTTATTAGTAAGGCTAGATTTGCTTGTATTCATAAAAAAACAAGAAAATTTGGCTTGTTTACATATGGCACATGGGCCCTTTTCACATGTTTGGCGAGACTTATCATCTATCATATCATATCACCGAATTCGTCTTCTTTTCACCGACTTTTCAACAGCTGAGCGCTCGGTAAAACGTTCGGTTATATAAACCACTACCGATCGATCAGTAATCAAATTTTTGTTGCTTTCTGTCTTTATTACCGACCCAATTTGTGAAAACGGCAAATGCAATTAGTTGCCAAAACCACCGATTAAATCTGTAAGTTGTGTAAGACAATACCGAAAGATCTGTGATATTTGTTATTTGTTCACTTTTGATTATTTAAGTAAACCAGAAATATGATGTAACATTGTTTTGATAAAAAAATATTTTTATTCAAATATTATTAAAAATTTTACCTATTAAAAATTAAAAAAAAATCAAAAATCGACGCTCGCCGTACCGAATTTGTCAGGGTGAAAATCAATTAACCTTCATGCCAGTTGTGCTCATAGTTTCAAAGCCGAAGATCTTCCGGGTGTGTCCATTAACAAGGCGGTGTAAACTATTTACGTAGCATGCAACAGATGCTCGGAAGTAGAAACAATTTATGTGATGGTTTAATGCCTAAAATATTTACAAATTTTGTTATTATATACCTTCTTACGAAAAATTTGTACTATGCGGTCATCTTTTAGCTGAAGTTGTTGGAGAAAGTCCTCCATTTTTTCGTAGGAACTTCAATGTTCAAACGGAACCGAGAATATGACTTGACAATAGGGTGGTTTACCGGTAAAACAAAAACCGGTAAAACCGATATTTTTTTCAATACCGAAATACCAGTATTGGAGAGACGAAAAAACCGGTATTTTCGGTATTTTTCTTAAAATGGAAAAAAAACTTCCCACAATATTCATAAATCTTTGTTAGGCTAATGAATGCTTCTTACTTAGGTATAGTCGTTACAAATCACATGACGATGTATACAGGGTGTAAGGTAGCTCACTTTTAATCAAATCCTTTAAGGGATGGTCAAAATTTAACTACTGCAGAGTTATTCTCTGCTTCTAGTTTTCGGTTATGTTTACCTTTAACGAGGTCTATCACAAGAAGTAAGATAGCTAGCTCAATTCTGTTGGTTTTCTTAAAAAGCTGAGAAAATTTCGTAATCAATAGTGTCTCAAAAATGTCGAATTAGGAAGAACAAGAAGCCTTTAGAAAGGAACAAATATGAAATCAAATGTTTTTGAGAACTTAACAGCAATTTTCTCTCTGAAATGTGTGATAAACATGGAGTTTGTTGTTAACCAAATTAAACATTGAAGTCTACTCTACTAGTTGTTCTCTGACACCAAGCACCTAATTCTTTTAGTTTAGATACTATTTCACTTTAAAAGCAATCAGCCACGCCTTCGTTTAGTGTGGTAGAATTCACAATTTTCTGCTCGTTTAAGGCAAACAAAACCAAAAACTAAAATTAGTGAATAACTCTGCAGTAGTTTACTTTTGACCATATGAGTAGAAGGATTTTTTTCATCAAACATGGTCCTCTATCGCCCCTTGAAGGATTTTAAGTGAGCTCCCTAATATAATAAATACATTTAGACAGAAGCAACATTATATATATTAATTTTCCCTCACCTATTTACCAATTTTTGTTATCTTTTTGTTTGTTCTGCTCGGATTCAGACAATGTGTTTGTGTGTATCGATAATATGTCAAAAAACTTCAATAAAGCATTTATTTTTTAAGTATAACAGCTTATCTCTTCACACACTCATACTCACAGAGGCAACGCGTGGGTAGGTTCAAAACCTACCAGTTTAACTACAAATTATGAGGCAGTAATTACAATTATGTCAGCGAAAAAACGCAAGACATAATTCATTTTGTGCTATTTAAAAGTAAAACTAAAAAAATATAAATAAATATAAATTTGGATTAGGAATTTATTTTTTGTTGAGACAAAGTGTTATAATCAACCAATAAAGATTTCATCCTAAAAATTACTGCTCCTTGAAAAAGTGAAATTTAAATAGCTGTAGCTTCGTCAAAGCTTCGTCGCCCGTACCGCAGCGGGCTTTTATTAGCAACTAGCTGAATGTACCCGGCCTCACTCGTGTACAAGTTTCTGCTTTTTCTATTTCAAATATTAATTTCTATTTCAGTTATTTCAAATATTTATTTCTATTTCAGTTACAAACTTGTTCATATGCCACTTTTTTCGTTTCTCCATTAGAAGCTAAAGTTAATAAAATAATAATAATAGTAATAAATAATTTGGACGAATTGTTTAAAGAGCATCGAACAGAATAAAGAAGTATTTACCTTCGATTCATTCGGATTCGTAAAAAGTAAATTCTGGTCTGGTCGTGATTTCTTTTTTTTATTTCATTCATATATACTCTTCTCAACAGTTTCAAATATTGTTTTTCTACGAAATTTATTGTTGTTCACTAATTTGAAACTAAGTTTTGCGATGTGAAAGAAAATTTAAATAAAAATCTGCATGTTTTTTTTCGTTATTACATTAGTTTCGAAATTATGTTCTTCGTAATCATATCACTAGATTCATTCATTTGAGTTTTTCAAACACTGTTATCCAGTGTTGTATCTGGATCGTATACCACAAGAGATCAAAATAATGGTCGCTAAGGTCCTAATCTTAGAAAAAAATCTGGATCGTAATGAAGCAGAGGTACTCATAAATGCAAAAACATAATCATGCAGCGACACGTCCATACATAGTTGCAACCTGAGACGCTAAGCAAAAAATGAATTTCAAATCCAAATTTATGTAGGTAACGTTTTCGGCAGTGGCTTACTTCGGCAGGTTTTTGCATAAGACTGCGGCAGAAAACCACTACCGAAGACGGTCGACACCCCATATCTTTAATTATTTTTCAGTTTTATTTTTAAATAGTACAGGGAAAATGACGCGTTTTTTTTTCGCGGACAATCATCATTACTTCCCCGAACTATGATTTTAGGAACTTTGTAGTTGAAAAAGTAGTTTTAAAGACCACGAGTCACCCCTGGTTTGTATTAATCCGAAAGAAATAAAAATACCGGTTTTTTACCGGTTTTATCGGTTTTTATTTTTATGAATACCGAAATACCGGTTTTTCGAAAAGTCGGTAATACCGACCACCCTACTTGACAACCAGAACGAGAACAACGAATAGAAAAAATTTGACAGCTCTATAGTTGGTCCAGTAGTTTTTTACCAATATTCGGTAAAACTTTAATTTACCGAACAGTTCAGTAGAAAATATAGCAGTATTCAGTAAAATCATTTGCTGAATACAGAAAATATGTAACGTTATATCAATTTTACAAACTACTCTGTATTTTCTCAAACTTACCGATCGAAATTGTAATAATAATTACCGAACATTTATTATCTGATTGAGTGTGTAGCGTGAAAAAAATGCTGATTTCAGATTTCATTTCATTATTTTGCATATTTACATTCAAGACCACATGTTCAAACAAATCTCCGAACGCATCCAAAAGATTTTATCATAACCGAATATCTTAATTTGCTCATATCATAGCACGTTATAGAGCAAGTAACTCTATCATAACATTTACCCGCCTATGTTCTTCTAATTCTTCTTCTTACCCAGGATTAGAGCAGAGGTGGATTTTTCTGTTCTGTTTATTTGACACAGGCTTTGCAGCCACTGATTCCTACTGATAATAACAGTCTTCTTCCGAGCCTGAACTCGAACATGCAACGACTAGCAGTTTTGTGACGAAATTTGACGAGGGGGAGGCATTTTTAATTCTTTGTCTTGTCTTATTCATTTATGATACAATGTATGTTTTTAGTAATAAAGTTTGCAAAAAAAGTCATTGGGATGAGGTGAGGGTGGGGGGCGTGGTGAGGAGTTTGTTATAACTCTACGAAATTATCTATAGAGGTTTGACTTTGTGACGAAATGCTACGGTGGAAGAGGGGGAAGAGGGTAAAAAAAATTCAAAAAAAATACGTCATTTATGCATGCTCCCTTAGTAGCTAGTAAACCTCATCACGTAAGCTGCTGTGATAACCAATACCGTTTTCCAGCGACACAAATTTGTTTTAAATACAATCCAATTAAACACACCATCTTCAAGAATGAAATGACTGTACCCGTGAGACACATTGTTTACAATTTTGAAATCATAGCAAATCTTAAATCAGGAAAAAACATGACCATTCGCCTGCTAGGAAACAGTTTTAAATTGAGAGGGGATAATTTCTACAATGCGATAAACCAATAAAATGAAGATTCATGTGAAAAGTGTAACCAAAACTCTCCTGTAACTTTTCGTGAAAATGATTCTAGAACGGGATTTTTTGCGTTACATCATAAACGAATGCTCCTCTAAGGAACAACTCTTTGATTACACAAACGCCTGCTAGGATACCATAAGGATAGTAGCAGTTCATGTAGAAGCGCTTTCGTGCATAGACAAAATCCAAAACCCTGCAATTTTGAAAATGCTGTATCTCTGGAACGCTACATTTTGTATTTTGCTGATAAGTGATTTCTATGTAAAATCGTCTGCTAAGCACATTGGTGTGGTCAAAATCAAAATCGAAGGGGGTATTTTGAGGAAATTGCAAATTAAGTTTTGAATAAAAAAAATACAATGTTGGCAACACTGCAGAAAAAAATTAATCGCGTAGTTCGATTCTACATCTAAAACCCTTCAAAATGATATGTCAATATCACCTGTAGCTCTTCAGGGTCCCGATCAAGGTTGTTAATACGATAGAATATCGTCGATAATCGTCATCGCCGTTACCAATAACGTATGGCATCGTCTAAGACAAGACGCGACAGCTGGCTTCTTATTTTTCTCTTCGTAACGGCATCCCCGTCGAATTTTTTTTGAACGTTCCACACCGTTGATGCCAGAATGATTATTTTTAACAACTTTTGCAGGTCAATGAAAATAAAACAAATTTAAAATGTAATATATATAGGCGAATAATACTCAATTTTTATTTATCATTTTATGTTCAATAAAGCATACTTCTACTATCAATTTTTTTCTTCCTAAGTTTCTTGGTACCCAAATTTTTTCTTCCTAAGTTTCTTGGACTTCAACCGAAATAGTAAAGAACGATTAATCAATGCATTTTTAAAGTTATAACAGTGAAATACATTATTCGGTAATATCATGTACCTTGCATTCTTTTGCATCATTATTTATGAACAATTATAACAGCTAAATTATGGATCTCCAGCAACACTGCTTTACAGTGAAAAATAACCTCGTTGTATTTTCTACGTGACGATTGCGTTATCGGATTCAGCCAATCAGCAGCCGGTTCAAATTGGTTGAATGTAACGGTGACCAGCTGTCACGTCTTGTCTTAGGGCATCGTTATTGACGATGACGATAACGCCTTCAAACATTAACGTTATCAGCGATGACGATAGTCACTAGACGTTATCAGCTCACTAACGTCTTATGCCAGTTTTGTCTGCTGTGGTAGTGAGTGGTGTACTGACTTGATCGAAAAGCAGGCACGGGGTGAAGAAGCGTTTTTCACTTCGGAGGGTTGGAGACGAAGCATCACTAAGCAACAGAAAGAAACTTTTCCTTATTTGTTTATGTTTCACTTCTCACCAGGCAAAAAATGTTGAATACCAAGGTATGTGGCATTGTCATATTTGCATTTAAAATGCATCTAAATCATATATCTAATGATACAAAAATAACTCTTGCAGTGGTTGTTGAAACACAAACGTTATTGTTTCGATACCGTCCAGCAGCTATCGACTTTGACAATGACGATAATGTCTGGAGACGTTAGCGTCATCGTCGATAACGATAACAGACGGTATCGTTATCGGCGTTTTCGATAGGTTATCGATTTACAACTTTGGTCCCGATGTATTCACAAAATAAAAACCTAAATTAGTCCACCTAGCGGTCAGACCCAGCCTTTCTCATTCAATTTTTTATTTGTAAAAATAGATTTACATAAACACTTCAATCCAATAAATGTATATTCACTCTTTAGGTTCTAAAATATTGATGTTGTAATCTTTACATATAAAAATGCAGTCAAGTCTGTCTGTCTGTCTGATCCATATAGGCCCGAAAACTACCGAACCGATCGACGTGAAAACTTGTATGTGGGGGTTTTTGGTGCCGATAAAGGTTCCTATGATAGTTTGAAACCCCTCCCTCTTCTGGAAGGGAGGGGTCCCATACAAATGAAACATAAATTTCTGCACATCTCGCGAACTAATCAACCAAATGGAACCATATTGGCAGGTGAATGTTTTTTAGTGGTAACAAATATGTTCCATAATCGACCTCAGATAACATTTTGGATTGTAAGCTGGCAACTTCCGGTTTCTGGAAAACAGCCGAAAATGGCCGATTTCCACCCAATATAATAATATCCGGATCTAGAATAATACACAGGAGCTAAAATCGACCACAGATAGCATTTGAAATTCTAAGATGGCGACTTCCGGTTTCTGAAAACAGCAGAAAATGACCAAATACCACCCAATATGAGTTTTTCTTTAACCAGTATGCCGTTCAAAATCCAGAAATTATCTCCAAATGCCATTATGATATCCAAAATGTCGACTTCCGGTGTCGGAAAAACAGCGGCAAATGACCAAATACCACCCAATATGGGTATTTCCGGAACCGTAATCGACTTCAGACAACATTTTGAATTGTAAGATGGCAACTTCCGGTTTCTGGAAAACAGCCTGAAATCGACGATTCCCATTAAATATAAGTATTTCTGGAACCAGAAAGATGCACAGAAGCTAAAAATTGATCACAGACTCAATTTTGAATATTAAGATGGTGACTTCCGGTGTCTGGCAAACAGCCGGAAATGACCAAAAACCATTCAATATGAATGTTTTCGGAACCAGAATTACGCCCAGATGACAGAAATTGATTTCACAGGCAATTTTAAAGTCCAAAATGACGACTTTCGGCTTCTGAAAAACAGTCCAAAGTGACCAAGTATCACCCAATATGAGTTTTTCTTTAACCAGTATCCTAAATACCATTTTGAAATCCAAGATGGCGACTACCGGTTTGTGAAAAACAGCCTAAAATAAACAAATACTATCCAATATCAGTATCTCTGGAACCAGAATGATGCAAGGAGCTAACAATTGACCTCAGGCACCATTTTGAATTGCCAAATGGCAACTTATAGGCAACAGTCGGAAATGACCGAATAATACTCAATATGGATATTTCCGTAAACGTGATGATGCATAGAAACCAAACACTGACCCTGGACACTATTTTGAATTTGAAGACGACCAAAAACTTTTCCAGAAACTTTTAGTTTCTGGAAAACAACCAAAAATACCTCCCAATATGGGTATTTCCGGTGTCAGATTGATACCAGAAAATCTGCTGCTAATGACAGAATACCACCCAATATGAATATATTCAGAATTAAGGCGAAGTACAGAAGCCAAAAGACGAGGATGTTGTCATTTCGATAAAACCAATCATTTCAAACGATTTGTTATTTGACTTTGATCATATTCTATGGCCGATTTGTCGTGCATTTGCAGATTTTAAACACATCGCAAGGAATCAATGAACTTGGAACGTTCAAATAGTACGACACCACATTTAAATTATGTTGAGGCCACATATATCGATCAAAGCAGGTATAGTTTTTTAAGAAGCCTTTGAATTTCTCTTCTTTCCATAACTTTTGAGTTACATATCAAATTGTTATGAAGTTTGTTATTTGTAAGTTTGAGAGATGACTCGTTCGTATGACACTAGTTATGTTCAAATAAGTCATGTAATCTTTGAGATAATAGACTTTCGTTGTTTTATTAACAATTTTTACATAACGGTTGCTTAAGTTCGATTATAATCAAATGAAATGGGAACGTTTAGGTCAGCCAAACTTTGTAACCACGTGTTCAATCATAATTCATCAGTTAACCCTTGACTAGCCCGCTCATCTGATAATAGTAATCAAATCGGTTGTGTAGTTTCTGAGATAATGAAGTTTCGTGATTTTCACAAGTTGGCACATTACAAATTGTAACTTCATTCGATTACAGTAAAATTCAATAGGGTCTTCTGAAGCAGCAAGACCATTCATTTGACACTAATTTTGTGGAAATCGGGTCAGCCATCGCTGAGAAAAGTGAGTGAGTCCAAGAAGTCTTTGGAATATGTTCCTTTGCATAGCTGGATTTCACATTTTTGAACATAACAGGCAAAGTAATAGTCCGATTGCAAAACAAATCAATAGGGTCTTATGGGGCAATTGGACCTTTCATTTGACACTGATTTTATGAAAATCGGTACAGCCATCTCTGAGAAACATGAGTGAGATTAAACAGTCTTCAGAACACGTTTCTTTTTATAACTTTTGAACCACAAGTTCAATCTTTATGAAACTCAAAATTTAAGGGTTTTCTAGGTAGCCCGTTCATTTAAAACCAATTTTGTTCAAATCGGTTGTGTAGTTTCTGAGATATTGATGTTTCATGGTTTTCACATTTTTAAACATAACCTCTAAACTAAAAATCCGATTACAATAAAATTCAATAGGGTCTTATGGGGCAACAAGACCTTTCATTTGCAATTAATTTCATGAAAATCGGTCCAGCCATCTCTGAGAAAAGTGAGTGAGAATAAAAAGCTGCACATACACACACACACACACACACACACACACACACATACAGAAAATGCTCAGCTCGTCGATATATGTCATTCGGCCCTTTGGAGCACTTTTATACTTTCGGTTTTGCAAGTGATTGCTATACCTTTCTAGGAGAAAGGCAAAAAGGTGTTTTGCTAAATTCGCAAAAAGTGGAGGCAGTCCTATTGACCGAGGGGTCCACCAAACGGTACAACACTTTGTACTTAAAAGTTCCGGCTCGAAATACATCGACTCACAAATTTTGGTCGAAATCGGAGATGGTCGATGCAGTTCCTCGGACACTTGACATGGAATGACCCATAACTATATAACTTTTTGTCCAACTACTCCATATCCCTTGCGTCTTAACATGTCCTTGTTGTTAAAACTCACTTCATCAAGGAATACGAGGTTGAAGAGATCCCACGGAATTGATAGCATTTCTCTAGTGAAGCGCACTATTTCATCTTCGCGAATTTGAATTGCTCTCCGTTCGATGGTTTTCCAAGAGAGTCCTGATTCGTTAAGTATTGCACAGATAGACGAAACATTTATTGTAGTAAAAAAATGTAACTGAAACCTAACTTTGGCTTCGTCTAGGAATAATACTGGTTCTTTGGAATATAAGTCAACTAACCATTGCCGCATAAGGATCCTGAATTTCTTGTACGTCTGCTCACGTTTCTTTCTTTGGAAAAATCCGTTTGTTTCGTATCTGTTGATCCATTCACATATGGTAGACAGTGATTTCCCGTAATTTATAGCAACATCTTTTCTTGCCATTCCCAAAAAATAATAACCGTTAAATGCATGGTAGATGGTATTGTCACTTGCATGGCGTTGTCGAACATTTTGAATAATTAAATTAGACATTTTATACAGAAATAAAGGCAGAAATATTTATATTTTCGATGTAAGATAAACAAGCTATCAACAACTAAATAGTGCCGACGAACATGACATGAAAATGGCAGAACGGTGAGTGACAGAAAGTTCGGAAGTAAAAATGGTGTCGCTAGTCGAAGTAGCGCTATTCGGTTTGGTGCTGGCGCCACAATAATAAGTTTGTTTCTCAGCGCTATGAACTGGACACTTCATGCAGATTATCTCTGGCATAATCAATCGCGTGATTTGAAAAGTACATGTTACAAATTTACAACATTTTGTGTGTAATTTAGAGGTTTACCGTTTCTTCAACGCCGTCACCGGAAA
>NC_073695.1:126396485-126574959 GCF_029784165.1 Wyeomyia smithii | reverse complement strand
AGCTACACGTGAAGTTTCAGAAGATTTTTTTATGCGATTTATTTTGTGCGGTCCCTATCCCTCGCACAAAAACAGGTTTGACTGTACCCTCCTTTGTTTACCAATCTCCTGGGATGGAACATAGGTATTTCCTCCTTATGTTCGGGTTCCAAAACCAACAATATAATGCCTTTACCCGCTTCAACTGTTACGGTTGGAACTTGAGTACTAACTCTAGTCTTAGTATTCTTAGCTTATGGTTATAGCGGCATTACTCGCTCTCTTAAAGGAATATGGATTAGTAAATGATAATTAAGGTAATATTTCTTGTTAATGTAAAAGGAAAAAAAACGTCATAGCAACATTCAAAGTGCTGCTAAAAATCGGAAAGGATGTTAAGAGTGTAAGAAAGCTCGGATCATTAAAAATATTCACATGAAAATTCTAAGTTTTTTGTTTCAGCCTCCGACCACTGAGCGGCATTTCATACACAGTAACATTCCTAATCCATTTGCAAAATGTCAAAACAATCATTATTTTATCGTTTCGAACCTGTATCATCTTTAACATAATTATTAGAACTTTTTTGCGTGGAAGTCTATTGAAAACCTAGAAAAAGTGCATAATGAAATCGGATAAATCGGATAAATCGGATAAATTTCAAATGGAATTTCAATCAAAACAATGAACTGTGCGCGATCATTAGCTAAATTGCTGGAAATTTTTCAGGATGATTTTTTTGTGTTCATAATTAATCAACTCCATCTCCATGACTGATTCGATGAGCAGTTGCACAGAATAACATAGTATACAACTTTACGTGACTTCCTCTTAACAAAAGCATAAGTCCCTCTTACGACGAAACTTCTCCAGGTAATTATAATTGGTGACATTTGGCAAGAGGAACGAGCATATCGGTATAGTTGAACAGTAAGCGTGTAAAAGGAAGAGTATCACATTACACACAAACACTGATAAACAGTAATAACACAGTGCAACAATTTTTTTGCCTTGGCTTCTATGTATGATTTTTTGATGAAGTTTGATGCGAAAAAAAAATTCCCGGAGTTTGAACATATTTCAACTTAACGGGCAACAATGGCGAATGGCGTCATTGTGAATTTTTGAGAAACTGGAAATTTTTAATGTTTTTTCGACGCCGTTTTGTTTTAAGACCAAATATCAAAATTCTAAGAGTTTGTCCACATATAAGCATCTTTTTACCCATCTTTTGAAAAAAAAAAAAAACAGATCTTAAATCGGACAAAAACTGAGCTCAAAACGGTGATTCTACGAAACCGGTTTTGGCATAGTTTCAGTGTATTTCACAAAGCAAAATAATATCGATTATTTCTGAACATTAATGGTAATTCGCTAATATCTTTAAGTGGTTGTCAAATAATATCTTATCTTGAGTAAACAAGTCTCAGAAATCAAATGGTAGGTGTCTGATCTACGTAAAATGTCAGCAGATAAACCTATTTTTGTATTGTAGGGGAATTGGGACAAAATCGATATTTGACTGACATTTTACGTAGATCAGACAACTACGTAGATCAGACAATCTTCTGAAACTTCATGTGTAGCTAAAAAACAACGCTAAAAAATAGGAACCGCATAAAAAAAATCTGAGTTGAAAATTACTCAGATTCTGATTCAGAATACCTATGAGAACAATTTTTCAACATCTGATTAATATACGTAACTTTTTTAAACATATTATTCTTTCCAAGCGCTATCCTTCGTAGGCTAGCAATACGTGACTTTTTGACCTTCGTAAAACTGATTCAAATAGTAATTTTTTGACGCAAAACTAATGTTATGCGTTAAAATTCATTCTAAGGATCGGAAAAACTAAACGGCTGGAAATCTAGTCGGATGTGGATTCGCACGAAAAAAGTCGCACAAAAAAAATTTCGCAAAAAAACGTCGCACAAAAACAGCTTTGACTATACTTTCTTAGCTTTGTCACTCCCAACGAATTATATGACTTCTTACCTACGGAACGATTGGTACGGATTGTCCCCGTTCTTAGATTATGTTGTATTATATTGCACTACACAGCAGGCCTGGCCGTTGACAAGAAAAATGTATGGAAATCATTTTTAAAAGAAAAGATCGATATCATTTTCCAGGATCCCTTCAAGTACTGGCTGTGAAAGTGTTGACTAGACTAGACTAAACTAGACTTGAAGTTATTACGCAACTTTAAAAAAAGCCCAGGACGGAAAAATAAAAATCTAATTTCTTGTGGAAATTTATATTTTTTAAGACATTTTTTTATGTCAACATTTTTGTATTCTAATGATTTTGAAAGATTCAAACAGTCATAGAACCGTTCGCCCAATCATTTTGTTGTCAAAAAAATTGTGTAGTATTAATCATACATTTCAATAAATTTATGGTTTTTGCTGGAGAACCACGGACAGATTAAGAAAAGCGTGTATTTTCCTATATATGAAAATTTTTCGACTCGAAATCCAAAATAACTCGAATACCGATACATTTAGGATGTTACTACCAAAAGCTTTTTTAGTTTTAATAGCTGTCTTAATGTTTTAAAATCATCAGAATACAAAAACTTAAAAAAATGTTGAAACTGAAGAATTTTTAAAAAATTGTCGGAATGAAATGGAAAAAAATTTATGGAATACAATTCCATAAAAAAAAAATTATTTTTATTTTCCCATTCCAGACTTTTTTTTTAAAGTTGCGTAACAGCTTCAAGTTTCTTTGAAAAAAATTCAACTCTGTTTTTTAATTGAAATTTAGTGTCTATTCTCAATTTTTTTTAGTCAGAACAATTTATTTTTCACAGTGTATATTTTTTATGATTCATTATTATTTTCCTACAACTTATTCACAGACAGTTTTTCTATACTGTTTTTTCGACGCCGTTTTGTTTTAAGACCAAATGTCAAAATTCTAAGAGTTTGTCCACATATTAGCATCTTTTTACCCATCTTTTGAAAAAAAAAAAAAAACAGATCTTAAATCGCACAAAAACTGAGCTAAAAACAGTGATTCTACGAAACCGGTTTTGGCATAGTTTTTTACGTAGATCCGACACCTACCATTCGGTTTCTGAGACATTTTTACTCAAAATAAGATATAATTTGACTACCACTTTAAGATATTAGCGAATTACCATTAATGCTCAGAAATAATCGATATTATTTTGCTTTGCGAAATATACTAATACCACAGACTAACAGACGTAACACTGGAACCTAGGTCCATCGCCACAAAAAACGTTCATTTCAATTCAATTCAATTTTCAATTTTCAATCGAATAATAATCATCGCGCGAAAGCGTCGTCTGGGGCGTTATCATGCAATCTCATACATATTTTCTAGTTCCCCATTTGACACATGCAGTAACGCTGGCGCTGATGTTCAAATACTTGACGCAGCGCGAACACGACAGCAGATGGTGCTAGTGTTACTAACGTAAGGTACTCCAAACGATGATTTTATTGAAAATATGTTCGACGTGTTATGTCTGTTAGTCTGTGCTATAACTATGCCAAAACCGGTTTCGTAGAGTCACCGTTTTGAGCTCAGTTTTTGTCCGATTCAAGATCTGTTTTTGCCTTTCTCCTAGAAAGGTATAGCAATCACTTGCAAAACCGAAGATATAAAAGTGCTCCAAAGGGCCGAATGGCATATATCACTCGACTCAGCTCGACGAGCTGAGCATTTTCTGTATGTGTGTGTGTGTGTGTATGTGCAGATTTTTATTCTTACTCACTTTTCTCAGAGATGGCTGGACCGATTTTCATAAAATTAATTGCAAATGGAAGGTCTTGTTGTCCCATAAGACCCTATTCAATTTTATTGTAATCGGATTTTTAGTTTAGAGGTTATGTATCAAAATGTAAAAATCATGAAACATCAATATCTCGAAAACCACACAACCGATTTGAACAAAATTGGTTTCAAATGAACGAGCTACCTAAAAAAACCTTAACTTTTGAATTTTATAAAGATTGGACATGTGGTTCAAAAGTTATGAACAGAAACTTGTTCTGAAGACTGTTTAATCTCACTCATGTTTCTCAGAGATGGCTGGACCGATTTTCATGAAATCAGTGTCAAATGGAAGGTCTAGTTGCCCCATAAGACCCTATGAATTTGTTTTGCAATCGGACTATTACTTTGCCTGTTATTCCAGAAATGTGAAATCCAGCTATTAAAAGGAACATATTCCGAATACTAGTTGGACTCACTCACTTTTCTAAGAGATGGCTGACCCGATTTCCACAAAATTAGTGTCAAATGGTAAGTCTAGCTGCCTCATAACACCCTATTGAATCCTACTGTAATCGAACTGCAACTTCGTCTGTAATGTACCGAAATGTGAAAATCACGAAACTTCATTATCTCAGAAACTGCACAACCGAACATAACTAGTGTCATACGAACGAGTCATCTCTCAAACTTACAGATATCAAACTTCATAACAATTGTTTTCATCATCTAAATAACACTTTGATATGTAACTCAAAAGTTATGGAAAGATAGGAAATTCAAAGACTATTTAAAACTATACCTGCTTTGATCGATATATGTAGCCTCAACATAATTTAAATGTGGTGTCGTACTATTTAAACGGTCCAAACTCATTGATTCCTTGCGATGTGTTTCAAGTCTGCAAATGCACGACAAATCGGCCCTATAATATGATCAAAGTCAAATAACAAAACGTTTGAAATGATTGTTTTTATCGAAATGACATCATCCTCGACTTTTGGCTCCTGTACATCGCCTTAATTTTTGAATATATTCATATTGGGTGGTATTGGGTCATTTTCAGCAGATTTTCTGGCATAAATCTGACACTTGAAATACCTATATTGGGATGGATTAAGTTATTTTGGATGTTTTTCAGAAACTAAAAGTGGTCGTCTTTAAATTCAAAATGATTTCCAGGGTCAATGTTTGCTTTCTATGCATCATCTCAATTACGCAAATATCCATGTTGAGTATTATTTGGTCATTTTCGACTATTTCTTAGAAGTTGCCATTCAGCAATTCAAAATGGTGCCTGAGGTCAATTGTTTGCTCATTGCATCATTCTGGTTCCAGAGATACTCATATTGGATGGTATTTGGTTATTTTAGCCTGTTTTTCACAAACCGGAAGTCGCCATCTTGGATTTCAAAATGGTATTTAAGATAATTTCTGGCCTCTGAGCGTCATTCTGGTTGAAGAAACACCCATATTGGGTGTTATTCGATCATTTTCGGCAGTTTCCCAGGAACCGGAAGTCGCCAGCCTAAAATCTAAATTGGGGTCTGTGATTGATTTCAGCTGCTGTGCATCATTCTAGATCCGGAGATACTCATGTTAGACGGAAATCGGCCATTTTTGGCTGTTTTCCAGAAACCAGAAGTTGCCACCCTACAATTCATAATGGTGTCTGAGGTAAATTTTTCAGCTTCTTGTAACATTCTGGCTCCCGAGATACTCATATTGGGTGATATTTGGTCACTTTGGGTTGTTTTTCAAAAACCAAAAGTCGTCATTTTGGACTTCAAAATTGCCTGTGAAATCGATTTCTGTCATCTGGGCATAATTGTGGTTCCGAAAGCATTCCTTTCAATGGTATTTGGTCATTTACGGCTGTTTGTCAGACACCGGAAGTCACCATCTCAAAATTCAAGATTGTGTCTGTGATTAATTTTTAGTCCATTTTCCGGAGATACTCATATTTAATGGGAATCGTCCATTTCAGGCCGTTTTCCAGAAACCGGAAGTTGCCATCTTACAATTCAAAATGTTGACCTGTAACAAATTTGTTTCTACTAAAAACATTCACCTGCCAAATATGGTTCCATTTAGTTGGTTAGCTCTCGAGATGTGCAGAAATTTATGTTTCATTTCCTCTTCCAGAAAAAGGAGGGGAGTTAACTATTATGGACATATTTGTTACCCCTAAAACATCCACATGCCCAATCCGGTTTCATTTGCTTGGTTTCTTCTTGAGTTGAGCAGAAATTTGTGTTTAATTTGTATGGGACCCCTCTCTTCCAGAAGGGGGAGGGGTCTCAAACTATCATAAGAACCTTTATCGGCACCAAAAACTCCTACATACAAATTTTCACTTCGATCGGTTCAGTAGTTTTCAAGCCTATATGGATCAGACAGGCAGACAGACCGTACTGCATTTTTATATGTATAGATTACAACATCAATATTTTAGAACCTAAAGAGTGAATATACATTTATTAGATTGAAGCGTTCATGTTAATCTATTCAAACAAATAAAAGTTTGAATGAGAAAGGCTGGGTCTGACCGCTAGGTGGATTAATTTAGGTTTTTTTTTTTTCAAAAAATGGGTAAAAAGATGCTTATATGTGGACAAGCTCTTAGAATTTTGATATTTGGTCCTAAAACAAAATGGCGTCGAAACAACCAAAAATTTCCGGTTTCTCAAACATTCAAAATGGCGCCATTGTTGCCCCTTAAGTTGAAATATGTTCAAACTCGGGGAAATTGAGTTTTGCATAAAAATACATAAAAAAAAATATAAATATATATTTTCCAAATTAAAACCCCCTATTGAGAAGTAGCATGCTTATTACACAGTGCAACAAAAATAGACTTTTTAGCCTTGGCTTCTATATATATATATATATATATATATATATATATATATATATATATATATATATATATATATATATATATATATATATATATATATATATATATATATATATATATATATATATATATATATACATATATATATATATATATATATATATATATATATATATATATATATATATATATATATATATATATATATATATATATATATATATATATATATATATGTACATATATATATATATTTATATATATATATATATATATATATATATATATATATATATATATATATATATATATATATATATATATATATATATATATATATATATATATATATATATATATATATATATATATATATATATATATATAGATATATATATATAGATATATATATATATATATATAGAAGCCAAGGCCAAAAAGTCTATTTTTGTTGCACTGTGTAATAAGCATGCCACTTCTCAATAGGGGGTTTTAATTTGGAAAAATACCTGCTTTTTCTTATACTAATCGATAACCGACCTTTCAGTAGGCATTACGTAATTTGTTCTAGATCTCTACGAGTTTTCTTTGATTTTAAAATTGAAAAATTATATTTGTTCTAAATTTTCACTAACTGGCAAGTAGTGCACAGAGTGATATTGCTGGGAATATAACCCTGATAGTAAGCAAAGTGACATTTCTGCTGCTGGCTTGTGAGAAATATAACCCTGGTTTGCGTGTCATGACAGGGATGTCAGATGTTAAGACATGTCTTAATATTGAAAACATTTGAGCGCGTGTGAATAAGTGGAAGCCTAATAGTCGGTTGATTAACCGCACTCGATTTAAAGTGTCACAGGAAATTTTGTAAACTTTCAACGGAGACGGTCTCCGTTTACAGATTTCCTATGTATTGTTTTGTGGAGTGTGAAGATATTTGAAAAATGACCTGGCCCCCCTGTGTCATGATTTTTTGACGGTGGGGTATGTCTTAAAACTACTTACAGTTGTTAAAATTCGAAATCGATTTTTTCAATAGTTTTGCTGTTTAAATTGAGAAAAGTTAGTAGAATATGTATTTCTTTTGACATTTCTTATCAAAAGAAAAAATAATATACATACCTCTAAAACACCCTATTGCGGTATTGCTAATAGAGTAGTGAGAGGCAAAAGTACGCATTGGCCTTTTCGAAAGATGCGAGCGAAATGAACTGGCAACATTGTCTAAATTTGCAGTATTATAACGTCAGGTAATCACACATGTAAACACATAAGATTCCGTTTAAATGGTGCAAAGCTATGAGGAAAATTGTGTTTTGAGCTGTTTTGATATAATTTTCTTAGTTTTGGTAACTATGATTGACCTATTAAAAAACTACAAAAACTCGAAATCAACAGAACCCAAAAAACTGTTGTAAAATTGTGGTTCGTAGTGTGAATTTGTTTTGCTGAAAATATTTTGAAGCTTGTCATAAAACTCAAACCAGCTGGAAAACTCATTGAGGGGCAAAAGTGCGCATAGAGCGTGGGGCAAAAGTACGCACTAAGTGCCATTAACCGTAATGAAAAAATGCGTTTAATAACAATGTTTTTGTACAAAACTTAATCAAGAATAACCAGTGATATTCGCATACCACTCCGAAACTAAGCAAGATTATGGTTTTATGATTTAATTAATAGAATCTTACAACTACGTTGATATGCTTTCAAAATGGTCCTTCCGCGATAAATTGGGGCTTCTAGAAGCCATAGAAACAATGAAAAGACAAGGTCAAATACCATCCAATATTTATTTTCGCAACAAGGATGATGCCCACAGATCGGAAAATGGTTAAGAAGCCATTTTGAATTTCAAGATGTCAAGCTTCGGTTTCTAGAAAACAACCTAAGATGGTCAAATACCCTCCAATAAGTGTATTTTCGTAATCGAGATGATGTCCAGAACGTGGATAACGACATTTTGGATTCCAAGGGATGACTTCCGGTTTCTGGAAAATAATATGGGTATTTTTGGAATCGGGATGATGCTCTGAGAATATTTAATGACACCAGATGCCATTTTGGGTTCCAAGATGTCGACTTCCGGTTTCTAGGAAACAACAATATGGTCGAGTACCTCCCAATATGTGTATTGCTGGAAATAAAATGATGCCCTGACACTGAAAATCGACTTCAGACGCCATTTTAAATTCTAGACGGTGGGTTGATTTCTGGTTTCTGCGCATCATTCCGATCCGTGAAATACACACATCGGTATTCGGCCATTTTGGGTTGTGTTCCGGAAACCGGAAGTCACCATCTTGGAATTCAAGATGGCGCCTGGAATCGTTTTCAGGTCTTTTGACATCATTCCGAATCCGAAATAACTCATATGGGGTAGTATTTGGTCAATTTTTACTGTTTACTGCAAACCGGAAGTCACCATCTTTAATATAAAAATAGCGTCTGAAATTGATTTTTGACCTCAGAGTATCAATTCGATTCCAGAAATACCCATATTGAGTGGTATTCAATCATTTATGGTTGTTTTGTGGAAACCAGAAGTCGCTATTTTAGAAAAAAATATTTTTTCAATAGCAGCTATTCAAAACAATATGTTGCAAAATAATGTTCTGGGGCTCTAAAAAATTTTAAATAAATCACAAGTATTTTTGACATAATTTGGAAACTTTCCTGAAATTTTCGAGTTGGTGTTATTTTTCGTTCAAAAGATAAGATTAAATAGGGTTAAAAGTTGGTGCCGCAACGCATTTTTAAGCGAGAAACACCCGTAACCCAGCTTTTTTCAGTTCTCATTCCAAAAAGTGCACCATAATGACTAAAGTTAATAGCACAGACTTACAGACAAAACACTTCGGACGGATTCTCAATAAAATCATCGTTCGAATAATACCAGTACTTTACGTTAGTAACACTAGCACCATCTACTACCGTGTTCGCGCTGCGTCTTGTTTTCCGACACCAGCGCTAGCGTACGCGCATGTGTCAAATTGGGAACCACAAAAAATGTATGAGATTGCATGACAGCGCCCCAGACGGGGTTATCGCGCGGTGATATTAACTCGATTGGAAATTTAAAATGATCGTTTTTTTTTTGTGGCGATGGAGCCAGGTTCCAGTGTTAGGTCTGTTAGTCTGTGTTAATAGCATGGGCTATCTTATTTCGTTGGTGCGTTCTGTACGTTGTGCAGGTAAATTTGCGAAGTGTTGATGACAGAAAGTATACTGTCTTCAACACCAAGTTGGATAACAGACTTAACAAATTATGACAACTCTGCAACTAAAAATTATTTCTATCGAACTAAGCTTACAAATCTTGTTGAGTTTCTGCAAAAAACTAAAACTGAAATTGTCAATGGTAGTAGAGGTCGGACTCGATTATCCGGAACATCAAAAAAAATTCATTTCTGAGACAAAAAAGAGTAAAATCTTCAGAAACGAAGAAAAAATAAATTGGACATTAATTATTTTCATTTAATTCGAACATGTCCCAAACATGCCGGAAGTGACATAAATAGTCACAAATATGCCAGAAAGGATGGTGTAGGTAAAAATTCGGAATAATGATTTAAAACGAACACCAAAAAAATATCATTCCGGTTAATTGAGTCTAAAATTCCGGACAATCGAGTTTCCGGATAATCGAGTCCGACCTGTACTGCGCGTTCACTTCTCACTTGAATATGCGGTGCGGCACCAACTATGAAACCCCATATCTTTTGAACAAAAAATAACACCAACTCGAAACTTTCAGCAATGTTTCGAAATATTTGTCGAAAATACTTGTGATTTTTTCCAGATTTTCCAGAGCCCCAGAACATAGTTCAAATTCCCCGACTTACAGGAAACGTCAGAATGGGCTGCGTGCACTGTCCGTCATTACCGCTCGTGGAAAGCTGAATTGAGCAAGATCCAGTTACTACTCCAAAAGTACAGCAACAATTCTGCTGGTTTTTTTTTTGTTTATTCTAGACCCTTAACAATCGTCATTCGGGTCTGCTGTTTATATGCTTTTAAATTTTTACATCAATCATCTATGACTTTGATCACTTCATTGTTTTGATGAGTTTGGAGTGACACTTCACTACTTTAACAAATTTAAACAGTTTAAAACGACTAAAGTAAGTTTATAAATGTGAGCAGGAATTTGGGGGCCATAGACATTCCACGTGAACAGTTCATATTGGTGAATTTTCAAGATCCATACGATATTTTTAGAATACATAAGAACGATTGAGTTAAATTTGTTTACGTCGATTATCTATACCGTTTTTTTTTGTAGTGTTTCCCACTTTTCGGCTATCGCTCACCTATGGAACTCTTCTTTGTTCTCCTTTTTGTACCGGGCAAGTGAAGAACCGTGCGAAAAATCGCCTCAAAGTGCTTAATTCAATCAAACTTTTGACGTGCTAAGTGCAGTGTTTTTGTGTTTGTAACCAGCTTGCTTTCCTGCTCGATTTTTTTCTCAACAGCGCCATCTCTCCGTCAAATTAACAATAAGCTTCATATATAGCTATGGCTAAAACGTGTGCAAAATGCTCCGATGCTATTTCGGGAATCGATTTTGTTACCTGCCGTGGTTATTGCGGAGCAACATTCACATGAGTACCTGTGCTGGCGTGTCACGCGCGCTGCTAGGGTACTTTACTTCGCTCAAAAAAAATCCCTTCTGAATGTGTAAAAATTGTGCCGAGTTGTTCGAGAATTCCCATCTTCGTATGCTGTCATCTAATGCTGGGCCATTGCCACAGCTGAACTCGTTAACTAACGCGATCAGTGAACTACGCGGCGAAATAAAACAACTACACACGAAACCGACTGCCCAATTTACACCGTCTCTACGGAATCGTTGGCCTGCAGTAGAACAACACAGGGCTTTCAAGCGATCTCGAGAATCAGATGCGGCCCCACGATCTTCTGCACTCCCGGGAGTAAGCGGACTCTGGATAACTTCGTCGTAGCACCCGTTGCCAATAACATCGAAGAAAAATTCTGGTTGTATATATCTAGGACTCGACCTGATCTCTCTACGGAATCTATGTCAACTATAGCGAAAGCCTATCTCGAGACCGACAACGACCCCGCTGTTGTCAAACTTGTTTCGAAGGACAGGGATATTGGCACGCTTACGTTCGTGTCCTTTGAAATTGGATTTGAACCATCCCTAAAGGCCAAGGCACTAGATCCAGAAACTTGGCCGGAGGGTACTCTCTTTTGCAAATTCGAGGATTATAAGGCACAAAAAATTTCGCAAACCGCTGAAAACCAAAAAATCAAGGACACCGCTATTGCTATCCCAGGCTTCGTCTCCAGTAACGCCCATGATGGGTCTGAGCTAAACCCGGAACACCCCCTCGCAATTACACAACCGATAGAGAAATCATCATATAACTTCACAGGAACCACTGTATTCACCTATTCAACCCGTAGATGCCACAGTGACCGATCCACCATCTTCGAGCTAGCGACTTATATGGCTATACCGGGTCGCACGCAACAAGGTTTAATGGGAGTCCCCTCTGACTCTGTGTCGGTTCTACCATCTTCGAGAATCGATAATCTCTCGGTTCTTCGTTAATGTTTTCGCCAGCAGAGCCGTCCCGGTACTGAGTTCAGAGCAACAGAGGAGGTCTTCCAGCCTGTTATCTCAGGCAAGTGTTCGACTCAGGCGCGTTTCGATTGCTCTTTGCTTCCCGACACTTTTTAAATTTCAGCGTCGATAACGAGCCCTCCAATATTGGAATGCAGCTGTAACCGGGACGCAATGTAGAAAGCAATATGGAAGCCCTCGGTTCCTCTGCCCCAGTTGCGCCTATTGCAGCCAGCGCTCACCACAGTCGTCCCGGTCCTGAGGGCAGATGTGGATCGGGGGTCCTCCAACCTGCTTCAGCAGGCAAGTATTATTACGATTCGTCCCAATCGATGCCTGATACCGCTTCACATTTTACCTGCATTTCCGGCACTTCGAGCAGCACATCAACAACACGACCAACAAGCAGCAAGGTCACCGTGTACTACCAGAATATCGGCGGAATGAACAGCGTTGTTGATGATTTCCGCGTTGCAGTCTAGGATGTGGTGGCGTTCTCGTGGCTGTCAATTCCAAGTTCGAAGCCAAAACTTTAGTGGATGCTGCCTCTTTGAGCCTTGAACAAGTTTGGACAGCGATCAAACTAGGCGATCGTAAGTTGTTCCTCTGCGCTCTGTACATACCTCCGGATCGAGTACATGAGCGTGAATTGATTGTTGCTCAATCAGTCTTCTCAGTGTTGGAAACCACAAAAGCAACAGACGAAGTCATGGTGTCCGGCGATTTCAATCTTCCCCGGATTTCATGGAGAGAATTTCGAGACGGGTTTCTCTTTCCGGACTTGGATCATTCGAGCATCCATCCTAACGCAGCTTTACTTTTGGATTGCTATAGCTCAGCCACACTCATTCAAATTAACCATATTACCAACCACAACAACCGCATTTTAGACCTCTGCTTTGTGACGCCCAGGACACAGCTCCATATCTATGCGAGACCCCTAAATAGTCTCCCACCATCCATCATTATTAGTAACTAGAAACGCCGAATTAAAACGTGACCTTGACACTGCATCCGCTAGCGTATCTTACGACTTCCGCAAGGCCGATCAGTTTTTCTCAGAGCTCGACTGGAACTCTATTTTTGACTCCGTCGATGCCGATGACGCCGCTCAAACTTTCTCCAATGTATTGGCCTATGCCATCGACCTATACGTCCCAAAGAAGTGCCATCGTCCTGCGCCTCGACAGCCGTGGCAAACAAGAGAAGAACAAGAACAAGACAAGAAGGTGGTATACCTTTCTACAATGACATTCTCAGCTTTTCTCCGATCTGCCAACTTTTCTCCGAGAAATTTGCCAGCGTGCTCACTGACGAGACACTGAGCGATCATCACGTCGAACGTGCCGCCAGTAATACCCCACGGTCCGGTCAAACTTTGAACACTTTTCATTTAGACGCGACGATGATTTCTAGAGCCTGCTGCAATCTCAAAGCATCATTAAACCCGGGTGTTGACGGGATTCCGTCGACGTTTCTTAAAACGCAGATTGATAACCGAATATCTCCGCTTCTGCATGTTTTCCAGCTATCTGTCATTTTCGGTGTCTTCCCGTCCTGCTGGAAATCGGCGTACATGTTTCCAGTACACAAGAAGGGAAACAAAAACGATGTGAGTAATTATCGTGGCATCACCTCGCTCTGTGCAGTTGCCATACTGTTCGAGCTTGTCATTATGGAGCCTTTGCTCACTCACTGCAAAGCTTTCATAAGCACTGACCAACATGGATTCACAGCCAGACGCTCCACCGCCACTAATTAACTTTGCCTCACTTCATATATCAGTGACAGTATGGTTAAACGTGCTCAGACGGATGTCATTTACACTGACTTGACAGCTGCCTTCGATAGACTGAACCATCGCATAGCCGTTGCAAAACTTGACAATCTTGGAATCAACGGGAATCTTTTACTATGGTTTCAATCGTACCATACCGGTCGCCGTCTAACCGTTGTTATTGGGGATTGCCAATCCTCTTATTTTGACGCTACGTCTGGAATACCGCAGGGAAGTCACTTAGGACCGCTTATCTTCCTGCTCTATTTTAATCACGTGAACCTAGTTATTAAAGGACCACGGTTGTCTTACGCGGATGACCTCAAACTCTATCTTCAAGTTTACACAATCGAAGACTGTTACTTTTTTCAACGTCCATCCAAATGCTCGATTATATCATTTTCGCGAAAAAAACAGACTATTTTTTTTTTCCTTGTTGGGGACATTGTACCACTGCGACCAGTGTTTAGATCTTTTGTGGTGTGTCCTCTTTTACTATAGGCCTTTACCTGTATAGTCAACTACTATGTGTCTGAGTAGTCGCCATTGTCATTGAAGGCATTATCCCAATGAGGTATTATACTGCGAATAAAATTTAGAACATTGTTCGGAGAACTAGCCCATATTTCCCAAGGTTCTAGAAGTCCCTTATTAAGAAATTTGCGCCGTTTGTTGAATATTGCTGGGCATTCGCACAACAAATGATGAGCACTTTCACTCTCTATGTAACAGAAGCGACAATTGTCATTTTCAAGCCTTCCTATTAGCTTTAGATGATAGTTACTCGGACAGTGACCAGTGATCAGCCCAGTATAAGTACTCAGATCCTTCTTTGAAAGGTTTAACAGTTTCAGTGCAGTCGAAGCGTTAGGCTTGATGTATCGTTTCGCATGACGAGCTATTTTAGTGCTTTCCCAGTTCAGCAGCACCTGACCTTTTTCCCACTCTGATAGCTCCATTCTCAGGGCACTAAAGGAAACCCCACAGAATGGTTCAGGACCAATAAGTGTGATTGCTGATCCAGCTCTTGCTAGCTCATCTGCTTTTTCATTACCTTCGATACCACAGTGTCCAGGAACCCAGTAGAGGTTTACCTTGTTGCGCGTAGCTAGTTGTTGAAGCATTTTAACACATTCCCAAACTAGTTTGGAAGTGCAAGTAACAGATTTCAAAGCGCTCAAGGCTGCTTGACTATCGGAAAAAATGCATATGTTAGCATTTCGATATTTTCTTTTCAAGCAGATCCAGGTACATTCCAAAATGGCATAGATTTCAGCTTGGAACACCGTGGGCCATGTTCCCATCGCCACTGAAAGACTTACTCCAGGGCCTGATATGCCAGCCCCTACCCGATTTCCCATTTTTGAGCCATCAGTGTAGAATATTATTGAGCCATCTCGGGTGCTGGGCCCTCCACATTCCCATTCACTACGACTTGGATCAAGAACTATAAATAGATGGTTGAAATCATACTTTTTTTCCATCAGATCTTCATTTTTTAGTATTAGAGGATTTATATAAAACTCCTTCAAAATTCGTAGGTGACCATTTAGGTCTCCTTCAAAGAGAGCATATGTACGACATAACCTAATCGCACTTTTGAGCGCATCTAGTCGAATAGTCTGAGATAAGGGCAGAAGGTTGAGAAGAGCATCAAGGGCTTTAGACGGAGTGGTACCCATTGCCCCTGTAATAGCTGTAGTGGCAAGCCTTTGCAGTTTTTCAAACTTGAGTTGAGGCGTTTTTTTTTTTGGTTTTTGGCCACCATATCAAAGCTGCATATGTTATTCTGGGTTTTACTATAGCCGAGTAGATCCACTGTATCATTCTAGGCTTAAGCCCCCATTTTTTCCCAAAAGTCTTTTTGCAAGCCCAAAAAGCACAGGTAGCTTTGTTTAAGACTTGTTTAACGTGTGCGTTCCAGAGAAGCTTACTATCCAGGATTACTCCAAGATATTTAACTTCCATGGAGAATGTCAGCAGAACACTGTTTAAGTAAAGAATGTTGAGATTAGTTTTCCTTCTTTTTGTAAACGGTACTAGTGTAGTCTTAGATGGATTTATATTTAATCCTTCTCTTCTACACCACGAGGAAGTAAAGTTTAAAGCTGATTGCATTCGTTCTGAGATAATGTCATCGTATTTACCACGGACTATAATAACCACGTCATCCGCAAAACCGATCACTTCAAACCCCAGTGACTCTAAGTTTTTTAAGAGATCATTTACTACTAAAGACCATAGTAGTGGAGAAAGAACTCCTCCTTGCGGACAGCCTTTAACAGCTATTACTTTAAGCGACGAATCTCCAAGATGCGCAAGTATTTCTCGTTTTGTAAGCATTTCAACAATCCACTCAATTAGACAGTTCTCAAACCTGTGAGCTTTCATTGCTTTTTTCATGGACTTATAGCTTGCATTGTCGAAAGCTCCTTCTATGTCGAGAAATGCTGCCAACATCATTTCTTTAGCCTTGTAGGTTTTTTCAATTTTTGTTACAACTGAGTGAAGAGCATCCACTGTTGATTTTCCACTTTGATACGCAAATTGCATTTTACTCAACGGGTTTCTGCAAAGTATTGCATCCTTGATGTATTCGTCAATAAGTTTTTCCATTATTTTGAGAAAAATAGAGGCCAAACTTATTGGTCTGAAGGATTTTGGTGACGACTTGTCTTTTTTGTTTGTCTTAGGAATAAAAACAACTCTGGTTTGCCGCCAAGCTGTAGGAATATAACATAGCGAAAGACTTGCTTTATATATTTTTGTTAAAGCAGGTACTAATCTACCTTTGCATTTCTGAAGAAGTATTGGATAGATTCCGTCAACTCCTGGAGACTTGAATGGAGCAAAAGAGTCAATAGCCCATTCTACTCTAGGGGCTGTGAAGATCTTGTTGCCTAGACTTTCAGCCTCATTTTTGGATAATTTTGGTCCACTAAGTGTGCCATTTTGTCTAGTTTCAACATTTTCGATACTTGAAGTGAGACCCAGCATTGAAGTGTTTGTTGTTGTATTAGAAATAGGAATAGAACCAGGAAAGTGAACTTCCATCATCATATTCAACGTTTCCTCTGTCCCTGAAGTAAAAGATTCATCACTTTTCTTGAGGGATCCGAGGCCATTAGAGTGAGTTTTGGAGAGAACTTTCTGAAGTCTACTGATGACTGGTACGCTCTCAATTTGTTCGCAATTAAACCTCCAGTCTTTTCGTTTGGATCTTCTTATCTCTTTATTATACTCAGTTAGGGCCTTTTTATATTCAACCCAATTTGATGTTGCTTTAGCCCGATTGAACAGTTTCCTAGTTTTCTTTCGAAGGTGTTCCAATCGTTTGTTCCACCAAGAAACGTCTCTATTTATGGAACGCTTTTTTTCCGGACAATTAGAATGGTAGGCCTGTTTGATTTTACCTATTATGTTTTTAGATGCAATTTCAAGCTCATGATGACAATTCATAGAGATCGGAATTATATCACTCTCACCCTCAAGGGCCGAGCTGTAAGACTCCCAATTCGTTTTACGAGGATTCCTGTAGGTTTCATTAAGTAAACCATTTGCTGCGTACTCAAATAAAATATGGTTGTGATCAGATAGAGAAATTTCTTCTGAAACATGCCAATTTTTAATATTTTCAGAAATTGCAGAACTGCACAATGTGAGATCGAGAACCTCTTCCCTTATTGAGTTCATGAAAGTTGGAGAATCTCCCCGGTTGCAAATATCAATATCGTGTTGTGTAATAAATTCTAAGAGTGACTCACCTCTTTTGTTCACATCAGAACTACTCCAAATTGTATGATGGGCGTTTGCATCGCACCCAATAAGAAAATTTCTGTTATGGCTTTTACAGTACGAGATGAAGGCTGCAACCTTCAACGGAGGGATATCATCTACATCCCCTGGAAAGTACGCTGAAGCCAATTATAGTGTCGTTTTTCCCTTCGTGGTAGGTACTTCTAGCATTATTGCAACAATGTCTCTATCAATGAATTCTGTAATGGGAACAAAATTCATATTGATGTTTACCAGAATTGCAGCTCTTGGAGAGAGCTGACTGCTGTCGTAGACTAACTTACAATGTTTCGTAGGCAATCCAAAGATCCTACTATTATATGCCCATGGCTCCTGGAGAAGGGCAACATCCAGTTTGCTTTTTGCAAATACTTTACTAAGAATATATGAAGAGGCCTTTGCATGGTGAAGGTTATTTTGTATTATTTTTATAGTATTATTAGCCATTTAGGAGAGACTTAGTTTATTTTTGTTTTATTTTATTTTATTTTATTTAGGGATATTGAATCACCCCCCGGTAGAACTTTTATTTGTTTAAACACTGGCTGGGAACAAACTGTCAATTTTGAGCATTCAGGGACGCAGTCGGTGAGTTCTGAATCTTTTCCGCTATCTGTTGTATCACGTGTTGCTGATGAGCTCGGACCATCATCGCTATCGCCGAGTGCAACACCGTCACAAACTTCGCAGACTTGTTCCAGGCCAGGAAAGGCCTTTGTACTGCAATCGTTTGTGTCGTGTCGCCCTACTCGAGAAAGGTTAGTCACACCCTCACTAGCAACCGACTTGATACCGCTTTTACCAACAGCGGATTTACAGTCACTCGACCCGGCTGCTTCTCTGCTCTTTTCATTTTTATTTTTATTTGCATCAATTCCATCCTGGACCTCTCTTGGAGCTCGCTTTCTAATAGGAGCAGTTCCAAATTTGTAGTCCAGGATGAAATCATTATTTTCTTGCAGCTGCATAGCTTGCATAGATGAGCTATCAACTGTAAATATAAGCTGAGCATGATTTTGTTTTGATCGTTTGTCTTTTTAGGATTCTCCACGCATCAACTTCTAGACCATCGTTTTGGCTTTCAACTAGAGCAAGGATTTCTTCTGTGCTATCCTCTGTGCTATGCGGAAAGAACCCCATCAAAATATCAGGCTGGGGAATATCCTTTTCATCAACTGCTACAAGGCTTGCATTTTTCCATGGCCTGATGCTGGGAATAACCGCCTTTATCCAGTGAACTGTGTCCTGGTTCTTGCAGATGATGATAATATGCCCCTGTCTGACGAGACAAGCACCAAACTTTGGCTTAACTTTTTCTTTCCTTTGCTGAGCAACCACCGTCAGAATTGCCTTTTGAGTAGCAAGTATTTGCTGCGTTGTTAGCTCAGTATTAGGAAAGTCTATTGGAATGATCCCAACTTCTGCAGAGTTTAGAACATCTCTGTAAGTTGGATTGGAAGGATTTTTACCAGACATTACAGACCCTGCTCTAATTTGGTCCAACCTACGTTGAACCGAGAACTTCGAAGATTGCCCGGATGCAGGTTGGTAAGCTACTCTCTTTGGGTGGGGATAATTATCACTGCTATTTGACCTATTAAGCTCAGCATTTCGTCGACGCTTAGCTTGGTCATTGTTAGCAGGTCCCCTAAGAGTATTTTTTATTGGAGCTACAGCTAATTCACGGGCTTCCTGGGCATTGTGTCCATTGGCAAGCAGGTATTTAAACCTTTTCTTGCCGGCCCCGTTAAGCCGTATAAATTTTCTCTCTGGAAAGACATTTGCGTTATTAGCATCACTAGATGGAGCATTCTCAGGAGGTTTGGATCGTCTTCCAGAGACCCATCACACATGTCCTCCCCTCTTCTTGACTGAGGGCTGTCGAGAATCGACGATGAACATGACATCGCATCATCCATCGTATCCATTTCTTCCTGGATTTTCTCGTCCATTTGGTTCATCGTAGAATTTCTGAAATTTATTTATTAACAACACAAGAGCTGAAATTTGTTGACAACACAGGTGCTGAAATTTATTTATTACATTAGTGTCTTTGAAGAACAGCATGCTCTTCATTATCAATTTTTTTTTTTTTTTTTTGTAGGTACACCCTAGTCGAAGGGAAACAAGCAATGATAACAGACAAACGCGTGCTCTGTGAAATTGGTAATAGAAAGGTACCGCTGTAGTAAATATTGCATGTATGGCGGGCTTTGATAGTACCGATATTACATGCGAGACAAATGTGTTTTATATTCTTCTTAAAATGAAGTCGTTCTTTGAGGAACGGAAAAGAAATGTTAACAGTAAAGATGTGGCAAGCATGTAGAGAAAAAGAGAAAGGAAAATAATTTACCTTGTAGTGATGATTCTAGTTGTGAGACAAAAATACTAATGGGCACTTCTTGTTATTATTTTTTTTTTTTTTTTATTATTATTATTCTTATTTTTACCCGTGCTGTTTCTTCCCGGCAGGTTACGAGTGAGCGAGTAAGCTGCGCAAGATCACAAAATTTTTTTTTGTTTTTCTTCCCTTTGAATTTTTTAGAACTTCTTTGGGATTCCACTTTACACTATAAAAAATGGTTTAGGCAGTTAATTTTTGCCTTTATCATACCGCTACTGATTTCAGTAAAGGAGACACTATGAAGCACTTTTCATTAACTATCCGCCCGTGCTGTTTTTTTTCCTTTCCGGGCGGGTTGCGAGTGAGCGAGTACACTACTTAGGAACAGAGGTTCCTTTGTTTTAGCTTCCCTTTGAATTATTGAAGCTTCTTCGTGATATCACTTTTTACTAAAAAGATTAGATAAAACGACAGATTTAGCCCTTTTTATCACTAAGAACCGGAATCCTTGGCACTAATTTATACTTCTTAATGATCACTCACGACTATTTCACGCGAATATTCGACCGAAAAGCAATTATAAACAGACTATACATTACAAATACGCTTTGCTAGGAACTGAGATCGAGCGCGTAAACGCGTAAAGACTTGGGGGTAATTTTGGATTCCCAGCTCACTTTCAAGCCTCACATTTCTTTTACTGTCGACAAAGCCTCTAGAGTTCTGAGATTCATCTTCAGGATCGCTAAGGACTTTACGAATATCTACTGCCTTAAATCATTGTATTGCGCATTATCTCGCTCTATACTGGAGTACTGCTCGGTTGTCTGGACTCCTCATTACAACAATGGCGTGGAAAGAATAGAATCAGTTCAACGGCGCTTTTTGAGATTCGCTCTTCGTAAACTGCCATGGACGGATCGCTTTCGTCTACCAAGCTATGAAAGTCGCTGCTTATTAATACGTTTGGAGCTTCTGTCCGTCCGTAGAGACACTGCCAGGGCATTGTTCACCACAGACCTTTTACAAAACCGCATAGACTGTTCCGCTCTTTTGGAACAAGTAAATATAAACGTGCAACCTCGTCCTCTGCGAAACAATTCGATGCTACGACTGCCTAATCAACGAACCAGCTACGGCATTTTTGGCGCAATGGTTGGTCTCCAAAGGTTATTCAACAGAGTATCTGCTCTTTAATTTACCTCGAACGCTTCTTCGTCGGCGATATCGTTTATTTTTTTCAAGATCTGACTAGTTCGAATGTTATATTGTTTGTAATATGTAATATTGTATTGACTCTCTGAAGACATTTTAATTGTTAGCTTTGAGTTACACCATTAGGGCACCTGCTTTCCTGTTGGTGAATATACCAAATAAAATATGAAATGATTGTCCACGGAGAGAGAAGGGGGTCTTGAATCACCAAAAACTAGTCCACGTAGAATCCGGCTCATCCAATAGCCCTAAGTTACATGTTACGTTAAGTCTTGGGTTGTCGTGCTGTAGAGATTGATTATTGGGACTCAACACTACCTTTGAGGAAAAAAATGCAAAAACAGTAATGAAACTCATTGTAATAATATTTTTGCCTTTCTCCTAGAAAGGTATAGTAATTACTTGCAAAACCGAAAGCATAAAAGTGCTCCAAAGGGCCGAATGGCATATATCACTCGACTCAGCTCGACGAGCTGAGCATTTTCTATATGTGTGTGTGTATGTGCAGATTTTTATTCTCACTCACTTTTCTCAGAGATGGCTGGACCGATTTTCATGAAATAAATTGCAAATGAAAGGTCTAGTTACCCCATAAAACCCTATTAAATTTCATCATAATCGGGTTTTTTGTTTAGAGGTTATGTATCAAAATGTGAAAATCATGAAACATCATTATCTCAAAAACCACACAACCGATTTGAACAAAATTGGTTTTAAATGAACGGGCTACCTGAAATACCCTTAACTTTTGAATTTTATAGAGATTGGAAATGTAGTTCAAAGGTTATGAAAAGAAACGTGTTCTGGAGACTGTTCAAACTCACTCATGTTTCTCAGAGATGGCTGAGCCGATTTTCATAAAATCAGTGTCAAATGGAAGGTCTAGTTGCCCCATAAGACACTATTGATTTGTTTCGCAATCTGACTATTACTTTGCCTGTTATGTTTAAAAATGTGAAATTCAGCTATGAAAAGAAGCATATTCCGAAGACTACTTGGACTCACTCACTTTTCTCAGAGATGACTGACCCGATTTCTACAAAATTAGTGTCAAATAATGAGTCTAGCTGCCTCATAACACCCTATAGAATTTTACTGTAATCGAACTGTAACTTCGTCTGTAATGTACCGAAATGTGAAAATCGCGAAATTTCATTATCTCCGAAACTACACAACCGATTTGATCAATATTATTATCAGATGAGCGGGCTATTTAAGGGTTAACTGATGAATTATGATTGAACACGTGGTTTCAAAGTTTGGCTGTCCCACACGTTCGCATTTCATTTGATTATAATCGAACTTAAGCAACCGTTATGTATTAAATTATTTATAAAACAACGAAAGTCTATTATCTTAAAGATTGCACGACTTATTTGAACACAACTAGTGTCATACTAACGAGTCATCTCTCAAATATTCAAATAACAAACTTCATAACACTTTGATATGTGGCTCAAAAGTTATGGCAAGAAAAAAAATTCAAAGACCATTCAAAACTATACCTGCTGCTTTGATCGATATATGTGGCCTCAACAATGTGGTTTCGTACTGTTTAAAGGTTCCAAATCCATTGATTCCTTGCGATGTATTTCAAGTCTGTAAATGCACGACGAATCGGCCATAGGATATGATCAAAGTCAAATAAAAATTGTTTGAAATGATTGGTTTTATCGAAATGACAACATCCTCGATCTGGCGTCTGTACATCGCCTCAATTCTGAAAATATTCATATTGGGTGGTATTCGGTCATTTTCAGTAGATTTTCTGGCATCAATCTGACACCAGAAATACCCATGTTGGGAGGAATTTAGTTATTTTGGTTGTTTTCCAGAAACTAAAAGTGGTCGTCTTTAAATTCAAAATGGTGTTCATGGCCAATGTTTGGTTTCTATGCATCATCTCGATTACGCAAATATCCATATTGAGCATTATTCGGTCATTTTCGACTGTTTCGCAGAAGTTGCCATTTAGCAATTCAAAATGGTGCCTGAGGTCAATTGTTAGCTCATTGCATCATTCTGGTTCCAGAGATACTCATATTGGATGATATTTGGTTATTTTAGGTTGTTTTTCACAAACCGGAAGTCGCCACCTTGGATTTCAAAATGGTATTTAAGATAATTTCTGGTCTCTGAGAGTAATTCTGGTTGGAGAAACACCCATATTGGGTGTTATTCGATCATTTTCGGCAGTTTCCCAGGAACCCGAAGTCACCAACCTAGAATCCAAAATCTGTGGTCGGGGGTCTGTGGTCGATTTCAGCTGCTGTGTATCATTCTAGACCCGGAGATACTCATGTTAGACGAAAATCGGCCATTTTTGGCTGTTTTCCAGAAACCAGAAGTTGCCATCCTACAATTCATGATGGTGTTTGAGGTCAACTTTTAGCTTCTTGCAACATTTTGGTTCCGGAGATACTCATATTGGGTGGTATTTGGTCACTTTGGGCTGTTTTCACGAACCGAAAGTCGTCATTTTGGACTCGAAAATTGCCTGTGAAACCAATTTCTGTCATCTGAGCGTTATTCTGGTTCCGAAAACATTCATATTGAATGGTATTTGATCATTTCGGGCTGTTTTCCAGACACCGGAAGTCGCCATCTTACAATTCAAAATGTTGTCTGAGGTCGATTTGTGGCTTTAGTGCCTCATAACAATTCCGGAAATACCCATGTTGGGCGGTATCTGGTCATTTGCCGCTGGTTTTCAGAAACCAGAAGTCGCCATCTTGGATTTAAAAATGGCATTTAGAGACAATTTCTGGCTCCTGTGCGTCATTCTGGTTTAGTAAACACCCATATTGGGTGTTATTTGGTCATTTCGGCTGTTTTCCACACACCGGAAGTCGCCATTTTACAATTCGAAATGTTGTCTGAGGTCGATTTGTGGCTTCAGTCCTTCAGAACAATTCCGGAAATACCCATATTGGGTGGTATTTGATTTGCCGCTGTTTTTCAGAAACTGGCAGTCGTCATCTTGGATTTCAAAATGGCATTAGGGGACAGTTTTTAGCCTCTGAGCGTCATTCTGGTTAAAGAAACACTCATATTGGGTGGAATTTGGTCACTTTTGGCTGTTTTCCAGACACCGGAAGTCGCCATCTTACAATTCAAAATGTTGTCTGAGTTCGATAGGTCGATTTGTGGCTTCAGTGCATCATAACAATTCCGGAAATACCCATGTTGGGCGGTATCTGGTCATTTGCCACTGGTTTTCAGAAACCAGAAGTCGCTATCTTGGATTTAAAAATGGCATTTAGAGACAATTTCTGGCTCCTGTGCGTCATTCTGGTTTAGGAAACACCCATATTGGGTGTTATTTGGCCATTTCGGCTGTTTTCCACACACCGGAAGTCGCCATCTTACAATTCGAAATGTTGTCTGAGGTCGATTTGTGGCTTCAGTCCATCAGAACAATTCCGGAAATACCGATATTGGGTGATATTTGGTCATTTGCCGCTGTTTTTCAGAAACCGGAAGTAGCCATCTTAGATTTCGAAATGGTATTTGGAGACATGCCAGAAGAAGGAAGGGTGTCGAAATATTATGGACATGTTTGTTACACCTAAAAACATTCACTTGCCAAATTTGGTTATATTTGCTTGATTGGTTCTCGAGCTGTGCGAAATTTGAGTTTCATTTGTTTGTATGGGATCCCTCCCTTATAGAAGAGGGAAGGGTGTCAAACCATTATGGATATATTTGTTACCCCTAAAAACATTCACCTGCCAAATTTGGTTCAATTTAGTTGGTTAGTTCTCAAGATGTGCAGAAATTTGTGTTTCATTTGTATGGAACCCCTCCCTCACAGAAAAGAGGGGAGTTGAACCATTATCCAGCTTTTTACGCACTATAATGGCGGTCGCTATAATGCGAGTTCGTAATATGCGAACCTCTCTGCTCTGCTCTGAAAAATTGGCAACACAAATCTTGCCAGATATATTTTTCTTCTGATAAATTGTATGAAGACTTCAAACTGACGTGAGCAGAGTACTTTACTACGAACTTTGCATTATAGCGTCCGCCATTATGGCGCGTAAAAAGCTTGATAGACATATTTGTTATCTCCAAAAACATTCACATACCAAATTTGGTTGTATTTGGTTGATTGGTTCTCGAGCTGTGCGAAACTCGTGTTTCATTTGTATGGGACCCTCCCTTGTAGAAGAGGGAGGGGTGTCAAACCATTATGGATATATTTGCTACCCCTAAAATTATTCACCTGCCAAATTTGGTTCCATTTAGTTGGTAAGTTCTCGCGATGTGCAGAAATTTGTGTTTCATTTGTATGGAACCCCTCCCTTTCAGGAGAGAGAGGGGTGTCGAACCAATATGGGCATATTTGTTACTCCTAAAAACATCCACATGCCAAATTTGGTTCCATTTGCTTGGTTAAATAGTTTGTGAGATGTGCAGAAATTTGTGTTTCGTTTGTATGGGACCCCTCCCTTCCAGAAGAGGGAGGGGTCTAAAACCATCATAGGAACCGTTCTCGGCCCCTAGAACCCCTAGATACAAATTTTCACGTCGGTCGGTTTGGTAGTTTCCGAGCCTATATGGATCAGACAGACAGACAGACCGGACTGCATTTTTATAGGTATAGAAGATTACAACATCAATATTTTAGAGCCTATAGAGTGAATATACATTTATTGGATTCAAGCGTTCATGTAAATCTATTTTTACAAATAAAAGTTTGACTGAAAAAGGCTGGGTCTGACCGCTAGGTGGATTAATTTAGGTTTTTTATCTTAAAAACTAATCTGAGAACAAAATTGAAAAACTTTACGTATTGCAGCTTGTTGTTTTGTATCTGCTTGAACCGATTGTTTGTGTGCAATAAAATTCGCTCAAAATACAGTTTATTTTCGATTTATGTTTTAGGAAATGCATGAATAGTAACATATCTTAACACAATTAGTGAAGATTACTGTCTGAAAATAAATTGTAGGAAATAAATAATATCTCAATATATATATATATATATATATTAGGGTGTCCCAAAAAAATCGATGTTGAAAAAGTCAAGGTGCTCAGCCCTAAATTGAAAGATAATGTTATTTATAGCATTTTTGTAGAACTTTTCGACTTTCTGAAAAATTGTTTTCAGGTTGCCCAAACGTGATTTATGAAAAAATGACTTTTTTAAGCTACAAACTCACTCTTTTGCACTTTTTTCAATTCTGTTCGATTCCTAAATTTTTCCATATATTTTTTTATTTTTGTGGGGTTGTTTTGAATTTTTTGTATGGTTCAGTTCAGCATTGTATTCAGTTTTTTGACTTCCAGAGCCCATTAAACATCACAAAAACTATATTTTTTCTAATAATTTTTAGATAAAACCCTTCAAAACACAAATAAAAAAAAAATTTGATCAAGAACTGAAATTTTCATTGCAGAGCGGGATTTACGACGAAAATTTACATGAAAAAAGATACTTGATATCTTATCGGGGAACTGAGATATTGGCATTTTTCTATGTGATGGAAAACTATGCATTTTAACAAATATGTTAAATAACTGTTTAATTTTGGGAGATAAAAAATAGCAATGTTCAGAAAACAAATGCAATTTTAGATGGCTGATAACATAGTAGAAGGTCTAAAAATTCGGAAAAATCTACGAAAAAAGTTAGAACGAAAATTGTGATTTCCAGTGCCTTCTATAAGAAAACTCAATCTTGCTCGTAATATGTAAGAGATAGAAACATGATGTCTTCGGTAAAGTTTCTTGTTTTAATATAACCTAAAACTTTGTCGAAGACACCTTGCGTCTATCTTATTCTGATTAAAAAGTACATTTTTTATTTCACTCATTGGTGGATTGATCACCCATTTTTTTACATTGAAAGATGCATTTTTGAATATGCTGAAACTTTTCCGAAAATACCTTATGGCTATAATCAACATTTGAATCGCTATTTAGGAAATTATACGCACAAACGGCAAAAAAAAACACTGTGCAATGGAGATATTGAGCTTTAGTGGCATTTTTGAGAAAATGCATGTAAAAACGCCAATATCTCAGCCCCCCGATAAGATATCAAGGATCTTATTTTATGTAAATTTTCGGCTTGAATCCCACTTTGCTTAAAAAATTCAGTTTTTGATGAAAAAAAAATTTTATATGTGTTTTGAAAATATTATGATAAAATCACTTTTTTGTGATGTTCAATGGGCTCTGTAAGTCAAATAACTGATGATAATGTTATATATAGCATTTTGTTGTAGAACATTTCGACTTTCTAAAAAATCGTTTTCAGGTTGCCCAAACGTAATTTATGAAAAAATGACTTTTTCAAGCTAGAAATCCACTCTTTTGCACTTTTTTCAAATTTGTTCGATTCCTAAGTTCTTCCATATATTTTTTTATTTTTGTGGAATTGTTTTTGAATATTTTGCATGGTTTGGTTCAGCATCATTCAGGTGATAATTTCATCGTGTTCCTTGGAAAATTGGAAATTTGGTGTCGATTGGAATACCCCCCACTCTGTTGGACCCCCCTGTTTATTGCAAAGTCACGCATTTTTTGTTCAAAATCTCTTTTTTCTTTTTCTTACAATTCATAGACAGAAGATGTCCTAAAAATACTGATAAATGATTTTTGAGGAAAATAAACCAAGGAATCCAGAAAAAATATAAGTTTTGACCGGAAGTGTTGCCAGATAAATTATTTTTGTATTTGAAAACTAAAGTTACAGTTTTCGGCCAATGCAGCCATTTTGATTTTAAATTTGATAATTTTAACGTGTTCCTTGGAAATTTTCACATAAGAAACAACTATCATCCAGAGGTAATATGGGCCAATCTCGAGATATAACATTTTTACGAAAAAAGTTGTAAACTTCGTAATTTTTTTTTACAATTTATAGACGTAAGACACCCAAAAAATAGTGATAAATGAATTTTGAAGGAAATAAACCAAGGAGTCCAGAAAAAATATTATTTTTGACCGGAAGTGTTGCCAGATGGATAACTTTTGTATTTTAAAACTAAATTTACATTTTTCAGCAAATGCGGCCATTTTTATTTTAAATTTGTTAATTTCATCGTGTTCCTTGGAAAATTTTACATAAGAAACAACTATCATCCCGAGGGAATATAACCAATCTCGAGATATAGCATTTTTACGAAAATCGTTCTGAATTTCGAAATTATGTTTTCGTAAAAATGTTATAACTCAAGATTGGCTCATATTACCACGGGGTGGTAAGTGCTTCTTACGTAAAATTTTCCGAGAAATACGATGAAATCATCAAATTTAGGAGAAAATTAGCTGCATTGGCCGAAAAATGCAAATTTAGTTTTAAAATACAAAAATAATCTATCTGGTAACACTTCCGGTCAAAAACAATCTTTTTTCTGGATTCCTTGGTTTATTTCCTTCAAAATTCACCTATCACTATTTTCCGAGTGTCTTACGTCTATAAATTTTAAAATAAAATAATTACAAAGTTTTTTCGTAAAAATGTTATATCTCGAGATCGGCTCATATTACCTCGGGATGATAGTTGTTTCTTATGCGAAATTTTCCAAGGAATACGATAAAATTATCAAATTTAAAATCAAAATGGCTGCATTTGCCAAAAAATGTAAATTTAGTTTTCAAATGCAAAATTAATTTATCTGGCAACACTTCCGGTCAAAACTTATATTTTTTCTGGATTCCTTGGTTTATTTTCTTCAAAAATCATCTACCAGTATTTTTCGGACATCTTACGTCTATACATTGTAAGAAAAAGGAAACAGATATTTTGAACAAAAAATGCGTGACTTTGCAATAAACAGGGGGGTCCCACAGAGCGGGGGGTATTCCAATCGATACTATAATTGGGATTTTTCCAAAGAGACAGTAGATGAATAATCCCCCCAACTTTGAGCAAAATCTGTGATGGTCGTGTCCAAGTGGTATTTACACTTCGTATGGAATGACCCATATGTTGATTGAAATGTATGATCAATATTATACGATTCATTTTTTATTAAACACTATGTATTCGAGCCTTACGAAATAAAATTAGTTTGTAGCCTTGATAAATCCTTGTGTAGCAATCCGAAAGCCTGTGTTTGTAACGCTTTTCTACTCCTTACACATGTGTGACGTGAACTAATTAAGACGCATCAATTATTTTATCAGAAATAGACAAATATGGTGCCATTTCACGCACCAGTTTGTTTAACGCTTTAATTCACTATTTAAGGAATACTATTAGGACACTTAAGTAATATTTATGTTATCATGCGATATCTAATGGTTGATAACAATGAGAATAATATCGGTCCTGTCTGAGTATTTGTTTGATGATCTCATATTAGAAGGTTCGAAAATATGCATCTATGCAAGCAAGAATGTAAGTATTAATTGACAAACTAATAATGATTGTTACTTCTGTACCCTGCACAGTTGAAAAAAAAAAACAATTTTACAATAAACTTTCAAGTATTTGATTTAATCTAGGGTTTTACTTTGCTTAACCAATAAACCAGTTTAAGATTATATATAATAGCCACAAAAAACAGATATCCATCAAAGAGATTTTTTACAATGTTCATCAAATCTGGTGTTATTCGAATTGAATAGAAATCGTGCATTATGTACTAGAGGATTTTCGTAGCTTGTATTTTATAGTCATAAATTGCTGGATGTGGAAGCACATATATTAAATGATTTGCTACCATCCTTTTTGATTTTTACAATATTAGATATTTCGTATAACTTTGTTCTTTAATGGGCATCTATTCTCTGTTATTGCACTATTATTTTCCATACCTTTGAAACATCCCATTTAACATTATTTCCTAGTCGAGACTTTTCAATCGATCCCAACACCATCTACAGGTTAGAAGAATTGACGTTATGAATAGTATAGTATTGACGTTATTAATGAATCAAATATTTAGTGCTTACTCGTTATTATCGTTGAGGGCAGTCAAGGCAGCCATAGGTTGTAAGGACGAAACACTATTAGAGTGATGACTATTTGAACTACCTTCATTTGGTCTCGTAACTGTATGACTGGAATGATCTTCTTCAGCTGTATATGGAAAGTTGTAGGGATTTTTATCCGAACCTTCTGACATGCGGTCAGAATCTGCTCCCTGCTTATGACGCTGGTAATCGTTCTTGAGAAGTGATTGAACACTGGACTTAAATGAGCCATGATTATCCGAACGGGGACTGTATAGTTCAGAGGCAATGCGTTCTTTAGACATATATGGAGATTCAGTCTTGTAACCCAACGTTCTACAACGATCTTGAATTGCATCTTTTAGAATGTAAGCATTGTCATTATTATACGAGCGCATATGGTTAATCACTTGTGTAGAATCAGAAAGCTGGCTTATGCCACTAGGTAGATATGGAAGCAAACCACGCTGATTTATTTCATAGTCTCTGTACTCATCTATACATTTTTCACTATCGTGGTTACTGTATCTGTCGCATCTCAAATCCTGATTAGAATATGTGTAGTTTTCTTGAATATTTTCCAATATAGATGGTGCCATATTTATGCGATTTTGATGTAAATATGAGGTATCGGTTATATCTGGATTGGACAACACAATGTTTGTGCCAAAATTGTGAGGATGAATTTCGTTATCTGACCCTGTTTCTTGAGACCACCGCCCAACTGAAAAAATACAATTACAAATATTTAGAACTAGTTGAACGTTCACGGCAATGCACGAGATCAAAGATTTTAGAAGTAAGAATCATGTTTTATATTTTTTTACTTTTCACGTCTTTCATGTACATCATCTATTTAAATACAACATCAATACATATTCTAAGAACGCACAGAACGGAAATAACCATATTGGAATGTAATTTGCGACAGAAGACGAAGTGAGCAACGCGTTATTCGTCTGACCCTTTTTGGTTTTGCAGATAGATGAAATGTCGGGAAAAAGATCGCTCCGCTCGTTTGCTAGTTTTTCGGAGAAATTCCACAATATAAATTATGTTGTAGTTGCCGAAGTAATTCAAGATGATCCGTCGCGTGTGAAAAAGAAATTATTTCATATTTAAGGTGCTAGGATCGTGGTAAAAAGTGGCCCAAAAGATATGGCATGTGGGCATTTATATTTTGTGGTTGAAAAGAAGTGTTTGTTAATAGGTGCGATTGTGCGAAAAAAAAATCAACACAGAAGCAGTGTGTTGCACGGGGAATAGGGGCATAATGAGCACCCTAACTTGGTTGCTGATTTAAGCATGGAAAACGACAAAAATTTTGAGCTGTCTTTAGTGCAAAACTTGAATTAACTATCTATGAATGAAGGTACACTATTCACAAATTGAAAAGTTTATCGTATAATGGTGAAAAACACAAATTAGATTCATGCATCGAAAACTAGCAATCAGTCGATGTGTGGGGCACAATGAGCACCCCACTGGGACATAATGAGCACCCACGGGGTATAATGAGCACTTTTATAGAACATATCTTGAAACTGTGTAGAAGTACAATTAATGGGCCAACGTTTGTCGCGAGATGCCGTGATACTTGGCGGCTTGTTTCGTGAATGTCCCGTCACGCTTCATGGTGGTCAATTATGCCTGCAGTCCCTTTTTCTCAGAACTCAGAGCTCAGAACATGTTAGGGGTTTATGGTAACTTTACTTGTTCAACTGTTATCAACTTAGTGTTAGAATAGCACTTTCATTATTTTTGATTGGGATTCTTCGAGGTGAACCACAAACAAGCGTATGCAATTTACATGTTCTGAAATACTTGAACCACGCTCGTTAGGATGGTTACCATAGATACGAACTTATTACGTGGTATCTTAGTTATTAGTATTAATATTAGTATTTCACCGGGTTAAATCATTAAAGCGAGTAAAAACGAGTTTTTTCTTGTTATGAACATAACTCATCAGCAGAAAGTCGTGGACTAGCAAAACCACCAGCGTTTGAAAGTTCGATTATTGTACTTTCATATGCTGACTACCGAATATGCATCTAACTGCCCCTAAGAAAGATACAAAGATTTGAAATATGGCAAAAATAAAATAAAAAATAGTCCATAACTTATAGTTTTTTAAACAATACGAATATGATATCCTCCAGACATTTGTGTATATTGATGCTACTAACAACTTTGTAGAACATAGTGAAGGCCTAGAAAATAGCAAAAAATATGTTTCATTGAAAAATGTGTTTTGAAAGATCTTTTGTTTTTATAAAAACTCTCTAAGTCAATTTGAGTAAGAGATACGAATTTTGTGCCTTCCGAAAAATTGGTCGTATTGATTTTACCTATAACTTCGCCGAAGACATCAACCCTTTATCTCGATGAAACAAAAAAAAAATAGATTTTGAATCTCCCTTTTAGGGAGATTAATCACAAATCTCATAGCACCAAAAGATGCAAGGGGTCATACCTATCAATTTTGCTGAAGACGCCATAATTTTATGGGGTCTCCTACGAAAGGCAGAATCACGAAAAGCAGAATTACGAAAGACAGAATAATTCACAAGGCAGAATAACGAATGGCAGAATCAAAAAATGGTCTATTTTCTTTTTAACAACACACACTCGCGGCCTTCGACCGACTCTATTGTCCAAGTGTATGCTGTCCTTACTTGCTACCGCTCGTTCGGACTTAACTAAGGGAAAGAAAACCTGTTTGAATAATTCTAGAAATGATCGCGCACGGCCCTACGTTGTGTTAATTTTCGCCCTCTGGCATCACGATGGGCAATTAAGGCCCAGGGGCAAGTTTTCTTTCGGACTGCAACGCAAACGCAAGTTTTCACTTAACTACATTTATTCTATACCGTACAATATTTACAACGGGGCAGCGTGACGGAGCTGCCACCGTACGATTATCGACAAACCACTAACGACTAACACTGGCGCTGCTCTGAAGAGCGCTTTTATAGGCTGCCTCTCGGACGGCAGCATTGTCGAGCCAGAACAAAGATAAAAATGTTCGCGCGCAAACCAGCGTCGCTTGGGCCTCAGCTGGTCACTCACGGATGACACTAATGCCCAGCTGAGGCGCGAGTTTTGGCGCGAACATACTCTCCCCCTTGAAACTCCATGGGTTTCAACGTTTTCCGAATAAAGGGGTCCGGCAGGTGGAGGCACGGCTCCGAATATCAACACAAGGAGGCAGGGCTCCTGGAGGCATCGCTCCGAAAGGTGGAGGCACGGCTCCGACTATCTACACGAGGAGGCAGGGCTCCGAAGGGTGGAGGTACGACTCCGAATATTCACACAAAGGAGGCTAGGCTCCTGGAGGCATCGCTCCGAAAGGGTGGAGGCACGGCTCCGAAAGTAGCGTGGACGCAGAGGTCCGTCAATGGAGGCACTGTTCCATAAACATCACTTTGTACAGACGCGTGGGTCCGGGATGAATACACAGCTCCATCGAAAGCAGGCACGGCTGCTAACCATTCCATGGCGGGGACGCATGGATCCAAGGGGAGGCACGGCTCCAAACACACATAATGACGCAGAGGTCCAGGCGGAAGTTCGACTCCGAAAACTCGTAGACGCAGCGGTCCGGGTGGAGGTTTGACTCCGTTGAAAACAGTCAGGTAACTGACGTGAACTGAAAATTATCACAGCGTAAACGTACTGCATTGTTGCAGATAAGGATAAATACTTAACTAGGCAGGATAGTGGGGCAGCAGTTTTCGGTCGCCGCGGTTGACCTAAACGCGCTACCCCTAGAGGCATCGATTACTGGAACAGCCTGGCCACTTTTAGCTTGTAGCTGCCCATGATGAAACGGATGAGTGTCGATTCGTCCCGTTGATCAGCATTCCTTGAAATTAGCGAACGGCATACTTCGCCAATTGTTGAAGGCAACTTTCTACTTCTTGCTCGTCTTTGGCTCAGCACTGAGCAGTACACGAGAATCATTGTCCGAAAATGTTCACTTCTAATTTTCATTTTGTCGGTTGCAAATTCATAAAACAAACGTCCGTTCGACCTTCACTCAACTTTGTAGTCCGAATTCCACTCACTTTTGTACGTACAAATCTACATCTAGCTATTGTTTTCACTCACCGCACATTTGCAATTGTTCTTGTTGCCATTGCGTTGCGGCAAGACTGGCACAGCGTTGCGTCACTGCTGACTACCGACTGCTAACTGTCGGCTGACATTCAACGCGTGAGGGATGGATCGTAAATGTAGAAACTTGAACACTTTACCTAGCTGGGTAGGTTAAGCTCGATGAGGGTGACGTCCCGTTAGTAAAAATTGGCACTCGAAGAGAACTTTTGTTGTGTGGTTGCCACAACTTGCATATCGCACACTAGCAGCGGCGAAAGAAACTCTTACTCCGTTCGTATGGCGGAATCGGAAACTTTGTCGTAACACGAACACGAACACTCGCGGGTGATGCCAGATTGGCGCGATCCTGGTCACGGCACCAAATATGATCGCGCACGGCCCTACGTTGTGTTAATTTTCGCCCTCTGGCATCACGATGGGCAATTAAGGCCCAGGGGCAAGTTTTCTTTCGGACTGCAACGCAAACGCAAGTTTTCACTTAACTACATTTATTCTATACCGTACAATATTTACAACGGGGCAGCGTGACGGCGCTGCCACCGTACGATTATCGACAAACCACTAACGACTAACACTGGCGCTGCTCTGAAGAGAGCTTTTATAGGCTGCCTCTCGGACGGCAGCATTGTCGAGCCAGAACAAAGATAAAAATGTTCGCGCGCAAACCAGCGTCGCTTGGGCCTCAGCTGGTCACTCACGGATGACACTAAGTAAGGACCTGAGCCAAACCAGTTTGCGCGTTTCGGATCTAATAATTAGGCTTAATTTGCAGCTCGCATCAAAACTGGTCATTGCTGTGTGACCAGTTATTATGTCTGGTTACCAAATAATATTAAATAATAAATGTAGAGTAGCAGCTTTGATACCGTGACCAGGATTCGCACCAATTTGCCATCACGCACTTGGCTATCGTGAGTCAGGTTCTGCTACCGGTGATTCTGCCTTTCGTGCCCTTCGAAATTCTGCCTTGTACGGTCATAGAGTTTTTTTATTTGCTTCCAGCCATAGAGGTGGGGAGGAGTCAATGCTACGATTTGTGATGCAAGTGGTAGGGAGTAGGGATGGGCGATACTAGCATCGATGCCAACGCACAGTGGTCCAGATCTTCGATTTAGCGGTATTTAATTTTTTGTGCAAAAACAGCAAGCGCATCAGCTGACTCTTCTGTGTGTGATGAGATATTCCTTTCAGTCTATAAATAACGCTTGCACAGCAGTGTGTGTAGTTAGGGATGAGCAATAGAATAAGTCGGCAGCGGAATGTGATACGATATAGATTGTGGAACAGTACCACCGTCCCCCGTAGTTTAATCGGTCAAAACACCATGCCGGAGACAGAGAGATTGCCGGTTCAAGTCCCGTCGGGATGCGGTATATTTTTCCAAATCTGTATCACATTTCCAGTTCGCTTATTTTTCGCTCTCTTTACTTCACATACTGTCTGCTTAATGAACTTACGTGTTAACGGGAAAAAGCCACTGTTAAAAATAGAAATTAAGTTCGCTATCTCATTCACAAGAAAAGTTATTAGGTTTTTCCAAACACAGTTAGCAAACACAAACTAAAACTATTGATTGCGTTTGAAAGGTCGTACTTTTCTGTACATAATATCTAAAATGTAGGTGGGGAGCCCATCCAGGAGACCTTATAAGGCTTTACCAAACAACGATATTGTCTGTTATTGAATACGGGTGTTTCTGCTTCCGCTCCGCAGCAAACACACATTTGATCAAACTGGAGCGAATACAATATCGTTGTTTGCGTATCGCCTTAGGTTGCATGCAGTCGACCCATACGATGAGTTTGGAGGTTTTAGCTGGAGTACTACCATTGAAAAACCGCTTCTGGAGCCTGTCTTCTCGTATTCTAATCAAATGTGAGGTCTTGAACCGTCCCGTGATTGAAAATTTTGAAAGGTTAATCGAACTTAATTCTCAAACCCGTTTTATGACATTGTATTTCAATCACATGTCCCAAAATATTAACCCTTCTTCGAATATTCCAAATCGTGTCGACTTATCAAATACTTCTGATTCTACTGTGTTTTTCGATACATCCATGATAGAAGAAACTCGTGGAATCCCGGATCATTTACGCGTGCAGCAGATCCCTAAAATTTTTTCCAATAAATATCGAAACATCAACTGCGACAATATGTACTACACTGACGGATCACTTCTTGATGGGTCCACTGGCTTCGGTATCTTCAATAACAATTTAACCGTCTCCCATAAGCTCGATAATCCTGCTTCTGTTTACGTCGCAGAATTAGCTGCAATTCAGTACACCCTAGGGATTATCGAAAAAATGCCCACGGACCATTATTTCATCTTTACGGACAGTCTCAGTTCCATTGAGGCTCTCCGATCGATGAAAGATGTTAAGCACTCTCCGTATTTCCTGGGGAAAATACGGGAACATCTGAGTGCTTTATCCGAAAAATCTACTCAGATTACCTTAGCGTGGGTCCCTTCTCACTGCTCGATACCGGGTAATGAGAAAGCGGACTCTTTGGCTAAGGTGGGCGCAACAAACGGTGATATTTATGAAAAACCAATTGCCTTTAATGAATTTTTCGCACTTGTACGTCAGAATACGATCATCAGTTGGCAAAATGCTTGGACCAGAGGGGAATTGGGAAGGTGGTTACATTCCATAATCCCCAAAGTATCGACGAACCCGTGGTTCAAGGGGTTGGATGTAGGTCGGGATTTCATTTGCGTGATGTCCCGGCTTATGTCCAATCACTATAGATTTGACGCGCTCCTCCGTCGTGTTGGGCTCGGGGAAAGTGGTATCTGTGCCTGTGGTGAAGGTTATCACGACATAGAGCATGTGGTTTGGTCATGCCCTGTACACCGTGACGCCAGGTCTAAATTGATAGCTTCCCTGCAGGCCGAGGGTAGACAGCCGGCTGTTCCTGTTCGTGATGTCTTGGCGAGCCGTGACCTATCCTACATGTCCCTTATATACGTTTTCCTGAAATCCATCCATGCCCCAGTCTAGTCCCGTTCCCCTCCGTCTACACCCAACAAAACGACAAGAACACGTTTGAACCTTAAGCACAAAACCAGCAACCAGACCCCGCACAATAGAACCAGGACCCAAGGACTACGAGCCTCTGTCCCAACTCACGACATCGTGGCTCAGCAGAACGAATCCATACATGCCATTCGACGATTATCAGACGACCATTGAACAACAAAACACTGATTGGAAATCCCATGCTAGTTTTAAGTTAGACTTAATTTCAGCTCGTAGTCGGCAGCGAGGATAAAAAATTTGCTTTAGTTTTTAAGTCATCAGATATAATTGGCGCCGTTGAACATTAAATTGTATTTGTGCCGTGTCAAATAAATGTTATGTGAAGAAAAAAAAAAAATCTAAAATGTAGAGGGTGGTTATTTTTCTATCTCAAATAAATCCAATTTGAACTTTGCAGTTTTGGTTGGATTTCTCGATACATGTCACATGCATGCTTATATTTTTTTTTTTTTGTATTTGATCGGTCTATATCACTAAACCCAAACGTAAGATCATAATAATAAGGTGTTTTTGAATAGTTTTATGACTCATGAGAACCGTTTGCAACACTCAACAGTATATTTTTATATTCTCTTTGTGTTGTGTTTTCAGCATGGACAGCATTATCAATTGGACTGTACAACGACGAGACACAGGAAGCACTAAACAAATTCAAATTCGAACCGTTTACGCCAGAAGAAATCAGAAAACACATTGCATTTAGTGCTGAAGTGATGCACACCATGCTGAAAACACATGTAGAATAAAAATATACTGTTGACTGTTTTTTTATGAAAAAGGCTTTCATGAATCATCAAACTATTTGAAAAAAAAAACCTTATTTATTATGATCTTACGTTTAGGTTTAGTGATATAGACCGATCAAATACAAAAAAATAAAAAAAAATAGTAGCATGCATGTGACATGTATCGAGAAATCCAACCAAAACCGTGAAGTTCAAATTGGATTTATATGAGATAGAGAAATATCCACCCTTCAGATTTAAGATATTATATACAGAAAAGTACGACCTTTCAAACGCAATCAATAGTTTTAGTTTGTGTTTACTATTTAACTAGATACAAACATTTGAAAAGGGCGTATTTTGAAAGGGAAAAACCAAATAACATTTCTTGTGAATGAGATAACGCTTTCAAGTATTCAGAAAAAATATGCACCTCAAAAAGACCTAAAATTTGTTCGAAAACCAAGTTTTGATAGACTCAAAAATAAAAAAGTTACATTGAAAAAAATAGATTTTTCAGCGACACTCTAACTTGCTATCTTAAACTCATCATACCGCGAAAAGTATGCAAGAGACTAGCTTTCTTCGGCAAATTTGTTTAGAATAAATGGATCTACAACTCCTCTGAACTAAAAAGAACCGTATCTTGCCGCCAGTTGTCGTGGGTTCGAGTCTCGGCTCGGGAGGTACTGTTAGTGTCAGTAGGATCGAAGCGCTAGACCCGCAATTGTCCTGTACTCTGAACAGTTGGCTGAGAAGTCTGTGTATAAAAAACAGAAGGTCGAGTTCCGAATCGGAATGTAGCACCAAGGCTTTGCTTTTACTCACCCCGAGAGATGAGTACCGGTATCGATACTTTCTAAAAGATGTTTTTTGAAAAAAAAAAATGCAGGTCTGATACCGATACTATCTAAGCATCGGATATCGATACTTCTTTAACCGATACTCCAAAACCTGGTATCGAATTTCATTGAAGTATCGCGATACCACAGTATCGATTCTTTTGTCAGTATCGCCCATCCCTAGTAGAGGAGAGGCAGGATAGTTTTTGTTTTAAATTCTAATATTTATTTAGGCCCAACCGCGAAGTATAACGGGGCCGAATGGAGTCAGGATAGTTGTTTACGAACTAAGCCCTTGCGTTAACGGTGCATTTTAGAGGTGCTGCCAGGTTGGTGCTAAGTCAGGGCTGGGTGAGTGGAGAGGAAATTTGATAGCAGTTGAGCAGCAGTGCGGCTGGGGTTGGCACTAAATTCCTAGAGTTTGGGTTTGGCCGACTGCCACTAAGGGGCTCCGGTCGAACAGTCAAAAGTTTTTTTGTCATAGTTCAAACATTGCTCCCGTTCGATTGGAACGATTTTTGACAGTTCGATTGGGGCTTTTAGTGACAGTTGACCAAACTTTGACTTTGGGCCCCGTTCACACTACACCGCATATCAGGTGATTCGTGCTATCGAGGCCATATTACCTGATATCCCATACAATCGAGCTGTCACCGGATATCACTTAGGCTACATGATATCGCGGATATCATGTTCGAAAATCAATAAAAACCAGATTTGCAGCAGTTGGCAACCAGGCCAAAAGATGCGAGTAAGAAAGAAGGAAATACTATTGCGTTTTTCATCTCAAAGCGAAGTGGGGAGTGGAGGTGGCCACTGCGTCAATCCGCCCCCGAAAGGGTCCAGCATCGGTAGATGCGAACCTGGCACTAAAGGAAGGCAAGCTAAAGGTCGGCTGGTCAGTATGCCCTCTGGATATACTCCAACAAACGGACGTTTGCTTCCGGTGCTTCGAGGGAGGACATAAGTCCTGGACCTGCAAGGGGCCCGGCAGGAGCCAGTCATGCAGACGTTGCGGTGATGCAGGCCATGAAGCGAAGGATTGCGAGGAGTCTCACAAGCAGGGTGGGGAGATGTACTGGTACGCTACAGTATTCACACGACAGTAGCAAGGTTTTTGTAATTACCACTGTGGAATGAAACACTACGCGACAGTAGCCGCTACCGAATTTTCATACGATCTGCTTTATCTCTTGCTTTTTGTTACGAATTCAATATGAACAACAATTCTCTCGCTCATTTCTCTCTATATTGTTGTCATTGTATAAACAATATCTGTCTCGTGGGTTGTTGACTGTAGCTGTCTGTGCTATTTATTGCATTTATAACGAATTAAAGTGGAATCAATTTACTTAGCATCGTTTTTTATTTGGGTCCAAGGACGTTAATTGAATTTGCAAGATTCATGCTTTTATTGTCCTGCCTTTGCTTAAATATGCTAAATTTGGATGAGTTTGCTACAGCGGACTATTTTCGAATAAAAAAGTTTAGATGCTGGGATTTAAATCTTCTGGTGGTGGTTTTCGGCAGTACATACATAGAAATTATTTATTTTCCATCGTATTATTGTACTAAACTGTCGCATGATTGCTAATTATTGTCATGCGCTCTATGCGAAGAAACGTTAACCATCCGTGTTGGCTTCTAGTCACACGATTCTCTCAAATAGAGAAGCGTACAGTTGAACGCTGCTGTCGCAGTCTGCAAGAGAGGCAACAGTAATTTTCGATACGGTGTCATGCAAAAATGTCAACTGTTCGACACACTGCTCCCAAGTGCATGGTGTTTTCCGGAAAACGGGACGCCAAACACTGGAGGCCCCAGGTGCCCAGCCGGTAGCCGGCTGCGAAACCACGGGCATAAGGGTAACGCAACTGAACCTGAACCACTGCTATGCGGCTAGCTACTGTACTAAGCAGTCACTGAGTCGGTAACTGGGTTGCGGATAAGTCCGGTATGGCAGCCGTATGGACGACGAGCAGATTTCCGGTTCAGGAGGTTGTTTCCACCTCAAACGAAGAATACGCGGTTGCCAAGGTGAACAGAGTTTCTACTGCAGTTGCTATGCTCCGCCACGTTGGTCTACTGAAAGGTTTACTCAGGTGGTCGACCAGTTATCCATGGAGCTAACGGGCCTAACGAGGTTGGTGGTGTCGGGTGATTTCAACGCTTGGGCTGTTAAGAGGGGAAGTCGCTTTACGAACTAGAGGGGACAGATCCTGTTGGAGGCTTTAGCAAAGCTCAACTGAGATCTGGCCAACGTTGGGACCAAATGTACAATGTACAGCCCAGGACTGATCACGTACTGGAGGGTAGACGATGGCTACACCAATAGCGACCACCAGTCGGTTTGCTATAGTGTAGAAAACAACGCGAGGCGGCAAGTGACGGGTAGAACCAACACTCACACTGTTACGACCCCTCGGTCAGCGCACCTCACAAAGGCGACCTGCATACACAACCTTGATCTACACGGGCGAAGAGAAAATCAAACTTACTATACTGCGCTGGGAGAAACGGCAGATCATCGATCACGGTCATTATTGCTTAATCATTGCAGAAGAAAAGAAACAAACCAATCAATTGTGGAGTGTGACCCTGAATATCGATTATAATTAAAACATTTATTACAAGTGCTTAACCTAATTCTTAAAGCCTTGTTGTGAATTACATGCTAATTGATGATACGATATCCTAGGTTAACCCTGAAATCTACCAACGCGTTTGCGGAAAGATGTAATAATTTCCTACAATTAAAACCACGCTACTTGCAACTTTAGAGTAAAGAAGTGTTCTCGTTTTAGTGAAATTACGAGGATAGCTTATACGAAAAGTAAAAATACTGGAAATGGAGAAGATTTAGGAAGTAAAACTCTATTCAATATTATTGTTCAATTACAGGGAACATAATGCAGTAGAAATTCATAATTAAAAGGGACAGATAAACAGGAGTAAGAACATTAAACGTAAGTTTTTTGCCAATAGCACTTGCAATCCGACTGATGAACATTTATGATATTGCAGGAAATTTTTTATACACGTTTGCCGTTATTCACAAACTCGGACCGTTCTTATTCCCACTCCCCGTTGGCCTACCGCCAACATTTCAAAAAACTTCGTTTATCCACATCCGGATAACGATGTCGAAACAAGTTAACGCTCCGGAAGACGGAAGCTTTAGTGAAACGTCACACTGTAGGGCCTACACCATTGAAGACGACTCCCGTATGGTACAATACGACAAGTGCGAAGATTGGTACCACTCAACTGCGTGGGAGTTATTCAAGACGTCGAGGATCAAGATTGGCTCTGTCCTGTTCGCCAAGCGGAGCAACAAGCCAAAACCAAGGTATCGGCGAACCCTTTGCTGCCTGTAAGTACGCGTAGTACTGTAATAACGTCTGATGTAACACCGTTGTGTACCTCTTCCTATCTAGTGACTAGCCTAGCTGTAACATCTTCTTTGTTGCATAAGCCAAATACAATTTACCCTACGACTGGGAACAATGTTTTAATACCACCACACTCGCTCATGCCACCGCACTCGTTCATGCCCCCTTATCCTTTCATACCGCCTTATCACTTTCTACCATCAAATCATTCGATGCAAACGAATTATTCGATTCCCCCATGTCAGCAATATCGTCATTTAGCCAATCCAATCCATATGCGTCAGTGTCCGGAGTAAACATTTCTGATCAATGCTATACAGTGCCGTCAAGCTTCACTCAGCCTATTCCGTCAGCATCGATCATCATGCCACCGACCGTTCCAGTAGAGAGATCACAAAACCAGTTGCCGGGACCACTTCTTTCTAACCATTCTCCGCCGAATCAGTAACGAACCGTAGAGGATAACCTGCACCAGTGTTCCGATGCAGCTTCTAGAAGATCCACCAAGCAGAGACAGTGGGAACTGCAGTTGTAGATTTTGGACGAAGAAAGTAAAATTCAAGAAGCAGAGGAACTTAACCGACGTGAATACCTGCGTAAATGACACGAGCTGAGATGGCCAACGAAAATTATTCCTAAACCGAGGAAGAACGATCAAACCATCAAGTATCTGACTGGCTGAGTGAGTCAGATAATACAAATTTGCAAAGACCGCGTCTTGTACCAGCTGAAAAAATCAAAATCAACCGAACAACAGTCGGCAGAAGACTGAACAACAAACCGATCTTACGCTCCACTCCAAGACAAACCGCGCCTAGAGAAAATGAGAACTGCTTAACACGAAAACAACTAGCCGCACGTCAGGCGGTCTCACGAGAGCTTCCAGTATTTAGTGGTGTTACAGAAGAATGGCCATTGTTTCATTCTACATTCACAACAACGACCGAGATGTGTGGGTATACGCAGGAAGAAAATTCAATTCGCCTGCAAAAGTGCCTTAGAGGGAAGGCGTATGAAGCTGTAAAATGTATATTAATGCATCCGACAAATGTTCCTGGTATACTTTCAACTTTAAAAAGGGTTTTTGGTAGCCCGGGAATCATCGTGCAAAATTCAATCTCAAAGATTCACTCGATCCCAGCTCCGAAGGCGGACAAACTGAACACCCTGATTGAGTACTCAATTGCCGTGCAGAATCTTTGCGCAACGATTGATGCTTGCCAGCTAGATGAGTACACCTGCAACATAACTCTTTTGCACGAGCTGGTCGACAAGCTTCCACCTTCATTTATGGTTGACTGGGCAAGACATCGTCGCAGTTTATCCCGAGTGCATTTGAATGCTTTTTCGACATGGCTGTACAAAATAGCAGAAACAATTTGTCCGATCGCTCGTCCAACATTCAGTGACGTATTACCCAGTCGAGGGATCAAAAAGAACTCAGCTTATCTTAACACAGATGTTGCGAACAGTTCTGTACGTGAATACAATGCTTATCATAACCTAAACAAACAGGGTTTGTTTCGTGTCGTACCGGTCATCATCCATGTTTCGAGGAAATATGTGAAAACTTATGCTTTTCTAGATGATGGTTTGTCGCTTACATTAATCGATGCGTCACTGGTTCACGAACTTAATCTGCAAGAAAAAGTGGAACCATTTTGCCTTAGGTGGACTAGTAATAAGCACCGCTCGGAAAATGATTCGTTGAAACTCGACATTGATGTATCAGTAACAAACGGAGTTCAAAAGAAATATCGTTTACAAGATGCCCACACGGTAGCGAACCTGGATCTCTTTCACCAGTCTGCGAACATGCAACGCCTAGCTGAGGCTTATCCGCATCTAAAGGGAATCTCTATCGACGCAACGTACAGCCATGAATTCTAATAGGGATCGACAACGCTAACATCACATTGCCGCTTGAAGAAAAAGAAGGTGAAATGCAAGAACCGATTGCCACTAAGACTCGGCTTGGTTGGATTGTGCACGGAGGAGGCCATACACATGGCGATTTAGTCGGCTATCATGCTGTATGTGCATATGATAAATCGTCCGATTAAATGCTGCAGAAAGCTGTTCGCGAATATTTTTCACTAGAAAGTCTAGGAATTTGTGAATCAAGAAGACCTTTAATCTCCAGCGAAGATCAGCGTGCAGTTAGAATTTTGCAGTCTATCATCCAGACAGATAGCGAATAGTATGAGGTGAAACTACTGAGGAACTTTGATAAAAACCATCCGCCCAACAGTAAACAGTCTACGACGGTTTTATTGCCTGGAAAACAGAATGAATAGGCAGCCAGAACTAGCAGGAGAACTACACGCGAAGATGAAAGATTATCAGCAAAAGGGGTATATTAGAAAGTTATCGGTCGATGAGCTTCAAGAACCACACGATAGGCTGTGGTATCTTCCATTATTCAGTTTTTAACCCAAATAAGCCTGGCAAGGTTAGAATCGTCTAGGACGCAGCAGCTAAAACCAACGGCGTGTCGCTTAATTCCATGATTTTAAAGGGACCTGAGTTGTTAACCCCACTGGATTATATGCTCTACAGATTTAGAGAATTTCGTGTTGGACTTAGTGGGGACATCAGAGAGATGTGCCTACAAATGTTAATGTCCAAACAAGATTAATATTGTCACAGAGTATTGTGGTGTGACGGTGGAACGGATGAACTTAGTACCTACGTTACACAGGTTATGCTTTTTAAGACCTCTAACTCACCATCCTGCGCACAATATGTGAAAAATTGAGCTGCGGTCAAGTTCGAAGGGCAATATCCGTTGACAGTTCAGGCAATCATAAAACAGCATTACGTGGACGACATGCTAGTCAGCGTGGAGTCAGAGGTAGTGGCGATTCCACTTGCGAAGGACGTAAAGTACATTCATGCCCAAGCCGGATTCGACATGCGCAACTGGATCTCGAATTCGCGAGCAGAAGTAGAAGCAATGAAAGAGTCGGAAACCGACGAAAAGAATCTTAACCTGGGATCATAGCTAGGAACAGAAAAAGTTTTGGGACTGTATTTGGTGTACGAAACCGATAATATCACGTACAAACTCTCCGCTAAACACGACACAGATCTACTATCCGGATCAGAGCCTGACAAAGTCATTTTCAAACGACAATTACCAGGTTATAGTTACGCTTTGACCCGTCGCTTTCAATTGAAAAGCTTTTGTATCATTCTCAAGCTCTTTGTGAGTCACATGAAAACTACTCGGAAGCTCTTGCTTTTAGTTTGACAGCTGAAGGGCTAGAAAATGATAGAAATGCGTTTCAATTGAAAGAGAAGATTATCACTATCACTCTCACGTGACGATTCTCAATTGAAAATGACAATGAGCGCTAACGGAGATAGGGGGCTTCCATACAGTACTTCGCGCAAATACATGGAAGAGGGAGAAAAGAAAACCGTGACGATATGAAACGGAGGACATCAAAACCAATTTTACAATTCGAAGTGGTTACGCAGCGCCAGTGATCAACAGCGGAAAAAATTCCGAAATATTGATCGGAACTTGCGTGACGTATTTATTGGATGCCATTGCCGTTTGAGGTATTAAAAAACTATTGTCAAACGACGCGATGCGGTGCTAGTTTCAATTGAGACGTTGAAGAAAATGAAAGAGTCTCTCTCTCCGTCACTCTCGATCAATTGAAATAGCTATCAGTTTCATTTGAACCAATCCGATGAACAACAGACGGGAAAGAGACAAAGAAGTGATTCAATGACAGCAGCCGGAAGGAATCCAGTGAAAATGAAACTGTTCGATTCGAAATGACAGCGCGAAAAAATCAGTTCCATTGTTTTGTTTCGAAAATGTTGAGCACTGATCCGGATTGCGAAAACCTACAAAAAGAGAAGTATTAAGGACACTCATGGCTGTTTTCGGCTCGTTAGGATTGATATCCAATGTATTCGTTTACTTAAAAGTCTTGTTCCAGGAAATATGGCGATCCGGCATCGAATTGGACGAAGAAATTCCAAAAAGTTTATACGCCAAATTGAAAAAATGGCTCGAAGTTCTACCTATGGTACAGAGTGTTAATATCCCTCGCTGTTATCGGGCGCTAATTGCGCTGACTCCACAAACAAGCTTTGTTGACGCGAGTCTGTCAGGATTTGCAGCAGTTATTTATCTGCGAAAACCAGGGTAGCCCCAATCAAATTCATTTCGGTTCCAAGGCTTGAGTTGCAGGCTGCTGTCATTGGAGTCAGGTTGGCGGACAGAATTACAAAGTCTTTGTCCTACAAAACAAAAGAAAAATAAAAGAAAAGTCTTTGTCCTACAAAATAAAAGAATAAAAGAAAAGAATCAAAGATTCTTTTGGAGTGAGTCCCGTGATGTCCTGTGCTGGATAAGATCCGACCATCGTCGATATTCGCAGTTTGTCGCTTTCCGCATTAGCGGAATCCTAGAATCAACTGACATGGCCAATTGGGGATACAAACGATCAAAGATCAATGATGCTGATGATGCTACAAAGTGGTAGGGAGAACCAGATCCGAAGACAGCCGATGGTTTGAGGGTCAACGATTCTTATGGGAATGTAGCGAGTATTGGCCATCCAACCCATACCGAGATGAGGATACTCGCGAAGAACATAAAACAAGCATTTTGTATCATGAAACCTGAACCAATGGTAAACACTCAAGACTTTTCGTGCTGGGAGAGACTGCTTCGAGCTACGGTTACTGCATTAAGAGCCTCACAAAACTTCCACAGTACCGTGACTAACGAGAACTTCATCGGTTCACTCTCATCCGAAAAACTCAGATGTGCAAAAATCAAAGGGTTGTGCCACAGCCATCCCCGATGGGCAATCTTACTCAGGCAAGATTGGTGGCGTTTACTAGACCTTTATCATTTGTTGGCATTGACTATTTTGGCCCACTGAACGTGGCGGTGGGGCGTCGAATTGAAAAGCGATGGGGTGTGCTTATAGAGATGTGAATTTTCACCTACGCACACTAGGAAACGTGTGAACCCATGTAAAGTTGCTTTTGTTTCCTCCAAACAGTAAATCATCGCATCTCGTTGCTTCGATTTTTATCACTTTTTAACATTTTTGGTCGATTATGTTTAGCAGCTTCTTCCGATTTCTGATCACGAATGATAAAATTCATTCAGAAACAAGTTTGAAGCATATAATGAGTGTTCAACTGAATGTTCGTCCAGCTACAAAAAACAACATTGCAAGTAAAACAACTATTTGTAAATATTTTTCTCAACTAGTAGCACTAACAAATTCGTACGTAAAAAGGTCTATTACGTGTTTAACCATGCGAGCGATTCACATAGAAATAGTGAATTCGCTAAATGCTAGGCCTACGTATTGGCATTGGGAAATTTTATGGCGCGACGGGGTTTGCCGAAGAAAATTTACAGTGATCGATGATGATGAGAAAGGCTTATACAGTCAGTAAAAAAGAACCTCGCAGCGATGAAACCTGGTCGAAATTCTACTGACGAAGTGCTGCGCAATATGCTCATAGAAGTGGAGCATGTGATAAACTCACGTCCGTTGACTAACGTGCATGTAAAGGACTCAGAAGCTTCCGTTCTCACACCGAACCATTTCCTGTTGGGCTCTTCTAGTGGTCGCAAACCGGCTACTGTCCTTGACGATAGTGCAATAGTCTTACGTCGATCGTGGTGCGCATCACAGGTAGAAGCAAATATATTTTGGCGACGATGGATGCGGGACTATACGCCAGAATTGATGAAACGGACGAAATGGTTTAGCGAGGTAAAATCGATCGAGGTGATTGATATCGTGGTCATAGTCGACCCAGGACTACCACGCAACTGTTGGCCAAAGGGACGAATTATTGCAACCAACACCGGTAAGGACGGCCAGGTAAAGTCTGCAATAGTGCAAACGGTGTCAGGCATTCATGAACGTCCTGCCACGAAGCTCGCTGTGCTAGATGTTCGGTGCGATAGGGAAGTAAGCCAGGATCTTGGCATACCTGGGGGGAGTGTTACGACCCCTCGGTCGGCGCACCTCAAAAGGCGACCTGCATACACAACCATGATCTACACGGGGGAAGAGAAAATCAAACTCACTATACTGCGCTGAGAGAAGCGGCAAATCATCGATCACGGTCATTATTGCTTAATCATTGAGAAGAAAAGAAACAAACTAATCAAGTGTGGAGTGTGACCCTTAATATCGATTATAATTAAAACATTTATTACTAGTGCTTAACCTAATTCTTAAAGGCTACTTAAAATCTAAACTAGTTACGTAATCCTAGGTTTAGGTAAACTTAAAAAATCGATTTAAAAATATGTGAATTACATGCTTATTGATGATACGATATCCTAGGTTACCCTTTAAATCTACCAATGCGTTTGCGAAAAGATGTAATGATTTCCTACAATTAAAACCACGCTACTTGCAACTTTAGAGTAAAGAAGTGTTCTCGTGTCAGTGAAATTACGAGGATAGCTTATACGAAAAGTAAAAATACTGGAAATGGAGAAGAATGGGAATCCACCGGCTTACTATTGGACCAATGCGATAGCGGACCTCCACAGTGCGTGCCTCCGTGCAAGACGAAAGATGCAGCGTGCGCGAACAGAGGATTGAGCGCCGCGCAGCCTTCGGCTCTGCGAGATCGGCGCTAAAGGGTACGATTAGGGCAAGCAGGAGGGCCCGCTTCGATAGGTTTTGTGCGAGTGCCAATACGAACCCGTGGGGTAACGCCTCTAGAATCGTAATGGCCAAGATCAAAGGCGTGCTGGCGCCTGCAGAGCGATCACCAGCGATGCTGGACATATCATCGGGAAACTTTTTTTAAGCCTCGTCTTTGGCCTCCGGCAGTCGAGTCTCACGTCCGACGTTCCAGTATCTCAGACACAGACCAGGGATGGTCGGCCAACCTGCCGAACATCCAATCCGTGAGCGACGACAGCCGTGTCGAGATTGAGGGAGAGGTTAGGGTTACGAATGAGGAACTCATCGTGATCGTCAATTCCCTAAAGGTGAGCAAGGCACCGGGACCGGGTGGAATCCCTAACCTGGCAATCAGGCTGGCGATGAGAACGGCCCCGGGCTGTTTCGGTCAGTCATGCAGAGGTGCCTGGATGACTGCCTCTTCCCGGATAGGTGGAAGCGGCAGAGTTTGGCCTTACTGCCGAAAGCCGGGAAACCGCCAGGGGACCCATCGGCATACAGGCCTATCTGCCTGCTGAACACTGCGAGCAAGGTGCTTGAGAAGATTATTCTCGACAGACTGATGAGGTACACGGAGGATGTAAACGGTCTGGCAAGTAACCAGTCCGGTTTCCGGAAGGGCAGGTCCACGCTGGATGTTATTCTCTCCGTCACCAAGACGGCGGAGATAGCACTCCAGCGCAAGAGAAGAGTCATACGCTATTGCGCAAACGTCACGCTTAACGTGAAGAATGCGTTCAATAGCGCCAGTTGGGACTCCATAGCGCTTGCGCCCAGGAGCATCCATATACCGGTGTAGCTGTACAAGATTCTGGAGTACTACTTCCAGAACCGAGTACTTGTTTACAACACGGAGGAGGGTCAGAAGTGCGTACCGCAGGAGTTATGCAAGGTTCTATTCTGTTGTGAAATGTCATGTATGACGGAGTGTTGAAACTCAAGTTCCCTGTAGGAGTTATGATCATCGGCTTTGCAGACGACATAACGCTAGAGGTCTACGGCGAGTCGATCGAGGAGGTCTAGTTGAAAGCCGCGCACTGTATACGCAAGGTCGTAGACTGGATGCACTCCAGGAAACTGGAGTTAGTGCACCATAAGACGGAGGCACGGTTGTGAATAACCATAAATCAGAGCAACAGGCGGTGGTCAAAGTCGGAGACTACACCATCACCTCAAAACGATCTTCGAAGCTCTTGGGGGCTATTGTTGATGATAAGCTCACATATAAGAGTCACGTCAACTATGCTTGCAAGAGGGCTTCAACGGCTATTGCAGCACTATCTTGAATGATGTCGAATAGCTCAGCGGTGAATGACAATAAGCTTAAACTTCTTGCCAGCGTGGTTTCGTCCATACTAAGGCCCAGTGTGGTTTAAAGTGCTAGGTACTAACAGTTATCGTGGTAGCGGGGGCCTAGTGTGGTTGGTAACGTCTCCGCCAACCACGCTCGACGCCTGGGTTCGAATCCCACCGCCGACATAGGTGTCGATGGTTGTGAGGTGGCGTGATCCACTCACAACCAACCCAAACTGGTCTAGATTCAATCCTAGCCGACACCGGGAGATTTTCTGAGGCGAAAAATCTCTGGGATCACGCCTTCCATCGCATGAGGAAGTAAAGCCGTTGGCGCCGGTCCGTTAATAAACGGGTCGTGAGTTAGGGTCGTGAGTTAGGGTCCTGGGTGTGAAGTCGCCTCCCTGGGCGTCGGTGATTGGCCACAACAGTGGCGGAACTAGACCGACGAAAAATAAGCGAGAATAAAAAAAAAACAGTTATCGTGGTAAACTAGAAAGTGCCTACAGGCTCATATGCCTTAGGGTTGCGAGTGCGATCTGTACAGTGTCATACGACGCAATCTACGCCCTGTCCGGCATGATGCCTATCAGCATGGCCATTAGGGAGGACGTAGAATGCTTCGACCAACGTGACACAAGGGGCATACGAGGTACCAGAAGATCACTATCGATGATCAGATGGCGGCAGGAATGGTCCAATTCCACGAAAGGTAGATGGACGCACCGACTTATTCCGGTGGTATCCGAGTGTGTCGGGAGACGCCATGGAGAAGTTAAACTGCCGAAGAAAATCACTGACGAAGACGTTCGACACCCTACCTATTATTTTTTCTCAAATTTCTATCTTACATGCCATCGTTTATTTTTTTGATTTAAAACATTCTAAAATGATGGTGATTACTGTACACCTCAGGATCGGAATCAATCAGATTACCTTTATTATATAGCAGAAGAAGATAGGCACACTTCGTATAATTTTTTTTTTTTATAAAATCAAGAATATGTTAGCACTTACCATTTTGACCAGGTACATAAGAATCGGGAACCTGACTTGACCATCGAGTTGCATTTACATTAGGAAAGAGCTGAAAAAAAAACATTCATATTATTAAACAAAACAAACAACGACATTGGGATTAGTAAACAAAAGAAACGTACTACTCTTCATTGCATACCAATAAGGCAAACATTAGAAATGTACAATCAAGAGGTACGATGCTAGTCTAACAAACCAGTCGTCGTATGCTAAAATCTCGGTTTGGAAGAGACTGTGAGTGTCAGTAGGACAGGGAAGTGTCCTGTCGGGCTTGAAATTTCTTGAAAGTGTCGGGTACGGGTCGGGCTTGGGCTCGGGTTTGAAAATGTCGGATTCAGGCCGGGTTTGGGTTTGAAAACCCGAAATCCGACGGTATATCAAATAAACATAAATATAAGATAACGATGTCTAATACCATGGAACTGTAAAAGTCACTAACATTTTAATACCATTCGAGGTTCAAAGTTTTAAGGTAGGCACAAATTGGGTTGTTTAGCTATATCGGTTTTAATACCATTTGAAAGAGCTGCATTTTCATCATTTTCATGCAATTTTGTCGTCCTTCAATTTTTGAATCACGAATTAAAAATGCTCGAAATCGCTACATTGACAGTTCGTCCATACACCCACTGTCATTGTAGCTATTTTTACTCTTCATTTAAAAATCGAAGGACAATGACATAAAATTTAAAATATCAGGTTTTGCTCAGAAAATTACACTCTTTAAGCTGATATATAAAAATCCGAAATCCGTGAATAGCTCAACAACCCAATTGGTGTAAAAAGTCGACCCCAAAAAATTTCTCGGGTTCGGGTTTCACAAAAATAAAATTTTCGGATTCGGGTTTGATCGAAAAAAAGTAGAAGGGTGGTATCCGCGACACCACCGCAGAATTGACGTAGGACTACGGTAGTTTTATCACAGACTAACAGACGTAACACTGGAATCTAGCTTCATCGCCACAAAAAACGATCATTTCAAATCACCAATAGACTATCTCACCGAATCTCTTTAACCTCACTTTTCTGACAGTTAGTGGTAACTTTGTTTACGTTTTTGAATTTTTGCTTTTTTAGCCATACCGAATTTCCGGCTAGGCAAGCATTAGAAAAACCCTCATTGTTAAGAAGACATTGAATCGATACAGAACACAAAAGATTATACCTACACGCAATACAGTCCACATGTTTTTTATTGTCCGCTTGAATTCCGAGAAACATTTTGGTCCTTTCGTTTCGGATATAAATAGTACGGAAAAGTGGATAGATAAACCGATCGCGCTTTTTTCGGGTGTGAAAATTGGGTTTAGCTCTGGAAGAGGCCATTAATTTTCGGCTCTGGAAGAGGCCATTGATTTTCGGCTCTGGAAGTTTGAGTTCCACCGAATAGTGCGAGGGAGGGAAGCAGACGGCCTGTGCCGCTAGTGAGGTGCAACTTGCAAACGGCTCCACGGAGGAGATTATTTCGTGGTGTTTCGGTGCTTGAGTGCATTAGGCGGACATTTTGAAAAGGTCGATTGAAGATTTGACAGGCGTTGTCAAGAGAAGTGATTTTTCCGTGGGAAAAGGCAATCGAAAGCTTCAATTCACGGTAAAAGAATACGATTGTGATTGTGACGTGTGCGAAATATAAAGACGTCACGAAGAGCTCGAAAAGGTGTGAGCTGGAATGCATTTGCGTTCCGGGAAGCTGAAAAAGTACTTGTTCGCGACACCCGCTGCCTCTCCGATTCAATCACCTTTATTTTATACTCCTAGAACCGAGCCGAGTCCGGTTCCAAGTATGTGTCAACAGAAAAGAGAACAGGGATTGCTTCTACAAAAGAGAAAGATGGCCGAGTCTGTCGCGGCCTTAGAGCAGTACCTCCGCAAGACCACAGGTAAGGTGCAGCGGATTCGACAAGCAATTGACCGAGCAAACTCCGATGCCGGTAAGTTCAGCATTCATTCTCTTCGTTTATATATCAAAAGCGTTGATGCTGCCTATGATGATTATAACGGGTTCTCGACTCGCATCTTCCTGTCGGAATCGAGCAAGAGAGAAGAATTCGAAGCGAAGTTCGTAGATTTTGAGGAGCTATACGAATATGTCCGGATTTCGCTTCCGGAAATGATCCAGACGCACGAAGATGAGCAAAATTCGATTGCTAAGCTTGCAGCAGTGGAAGGACATGGCAAGTTACTTGAGTACCCTGCTTTACAACCGGGCACCAGTGAAAACACCGCACCGGTTCAAATATGGCCATCCCTGCTGTCCAACAGACACCGTTGCCTACGTTTGATGGGAATTATGACAGTTGGCACAAATTCAGGGACCGGTTCAAAGACATCGTCAACAAATGTTCCGGAGACTCACCTGCCACAAATCTACACTACCTTTCGGATTCGGGTTTGATCGAAAAAAAGTAGGAGGGTGGTATCCGTGACACCACCGCAGAGCGCAGAGTTCGATTGACCAACAAACGTTAAATGACAACAACTACGAGGGTGCATGGTAGTTCAAGGCCATGTTACTCAATTGTTGTCGTTGGAGCTTATGGTCAAGGGTTCTCATGCTGAGCTGAGGTCGTTACTTGACGTTGTGGAAAAGCGCTTGGAATCCTTGGCGTTCCACAATTTGAAAATGGAGGATAAGCTGTCAGAAGCTATTGTAGTGAACCTGATTACATCTAAACTGGACATCGATACTCGTAAGGCCTGGGAGGCTACGGTTGAGCACGGTAAGCTACCAGAGTTTAAAAAGACGGTGGTTTTTACGAGAACACTGCTACATGTTGGAGCGCTGTGAGCAGTCGATGTATGGAGGCAAACTGAAAAATGTTGCTCCAATTACTCGAAGTGGCGGTTCAGCTCTTCCAAGCAAGACGCACACAGTCACCATTCAGCAGCCTAACAGCTGCTTGATCTGTAGAAAAGAGCATAAGATCGAAGATTTCAAATTCATTCAAGAAGATGAATGTAATCAACCGATATAGAAAAGCAAGGCAATTCGGCCTCTGTTTTGCTTGCCTCAGAAAGGGACATCGCACTGCGAACTGTAAGCTGGAGGGCAGTATAAATGGTGTACGTGTAAGAAGAAGCATCATCCACTGATGCACGGCGAAGAGAAGGAGGAAACGTCGGAAGTGGCAACGGAGAAGACTAAGGCGAAACCGGTTGTTGAAGGTTCTGGATCGAAGAATGAGGCAACGAAGATAGTTGGCAAGTGTGAAGTAACAGTCATCCCCGTTCCAGACCGGAAGCAGGTACTGTTAGCGACTGCGCTCATTGATGTGATCGACATACGTGATATGGCGCACAAGTGTCGCGCTTTGCTGGACTCCGGTGCAATGGCCAACTTTGTGTCGGAAAGGATGAGCGATCTCCTGACCTTGCCGAAGGAGTATGTGAATATTCCTGTGGTAGGCGCGAATGGAGCTAAGTCTACAGTGAAGTTCAAAATCACTGCTACCGTGAAATCCAGAACGAGTCATACTTCTTTGTTCAGGATTATTTGGTAGTGCCTCGAGTGACAGGTTCACTACCCTCGATAAAACTAGATGCTGCAGGTTGGCCAATACCGACAAACCTACGACTGGCAGGCAGACCCGAAATTCTGTGATCCAAGTCGGGTTGATATGTTGATCGGCGCAGAGGTGTTTTACGACCTGGTTCAATCAAGAAGGATCCGCATGGATGAAGACCTTCCGTTGTTGCAAGAGAGTTTGCTAGGGTGGTTGGTCGCTGGTCCAGTGCACAATTCGGGGAAGGTTGCTGAAGTTCAAGTTTGTCAAGCCACTGCCATAAAACGGAACGACGAAAGGCTTTACGATCTGATGAAACGTTTTTGGGATATCGATGAGCAGACAAACAAGCGTTGTTCTTCAACGACTGCGAAGAATTCTTCACGGCTACTTATGTCCGAGCTAAAGACGGGAGATACGTAGTGAGGCTACCGTTCCGTGAAGATGCTAGTCCTTTGGGAGAATCGAGAGGCCAGGCGGTGAAACAGTTCATGGCACTGGAGAAAAGGTTGAATAAGCACCCTGAGCAGAAGCAAATGTATAAGGATTCCGTACATAAGCTTCTGGACAGCGGTCACGCAAGAGTCTTGGACCCGACCGAGACTGACACCCACGTAGCTTATTATCTGCTGCATCACTGTGTAATGAAACCGGACAGCTCTACGACGAGATTACGAGTGGTGTATAACGCGTCGGTGAAGACGACTATGGGCGTGTCCCTCAATGATGTGTTGATGGAAGCACCAACTGTTCAATGCCCACTCTTCGACATAATCCTACGCTGGAGACTGCCCAGATACGTTTTCTCCGCAGATGTGCAACGGATGTATGAACAAGTGTTGGTCGATAGCACCGACACCAAATACCAACGGTTTGTGTGGAGAGACGATAGTTCGCAACAGTTGATTGATATTGAATTGCTTCGTGTAACGTACGGAATCGGTCCAGCACGGTTTCTGGCGACTCGATCGCTGGTACAGTTGGCGAACGGTGAAAGAGATTCCTTTCCCGATGCTTCTAGGGAGGTACTGAAGTCGTTCTACGTTGATGACGCACTATCGGGTGCAGATACCATCGAAAAGGCTAAGGGGTTACGGAATGATCTACAAGGACTGCTGGAAAGGGGAGGATTCAAGCTGCACAAATGGTGCGCGAACGATCCGGAGATTCTTGAAGGTGTTCCGTCTCAAGACCGAGAGAAGCTGATGAGCTTTGAAGACAGTGAAGTAAACGGAGTCATAAAGGCCCTGGGGCTTTTGTGGGATCCAACCAACGATGACTTTCTCATTCGCGTGAATCCGATAGCGGTTCTCTCGGGACCGTTTACTAAACGGCAGGTGTTGTCCGAGATCGCAAAATTGTTCGACTCTTTGGGAGTCTTGGGTCCGATAGTAGTTTTGGTGAAGATGGTTATGCAGCAGTTGTGGCGGAAGAAGATCGGTTGGGATGATCCGATCCCTGAAGAAGAGCTACTTTTATGGAAGAAACTAAGGTCCGAGTTGTGTAAGATAAATAACATGAGAATTTCGCGACGTGTAACAGTGAATAATCCAATGGAGTTTGAGTTGATCGGATTCTCAGATGCTTCCCGCGGAGCGTACGGGTGTTGCATATACCTGAGGAGCGTTGCCGAAGATCGTTTCACGAAAATTAAACTCCTGTGCGGAAAGTCACGAGTGTCTCCGCTGAAGGAGATCAACAGGGAGGAGGCTGGAGATGCGACTCCAGCGGAAATGACCATTCCACGACTGGAATTGTGCGCCGCAGCTCTACTGGCGGAGCAAGTTAAATTAGTGCGCGAAGCCTTGGATATCGACATCAAGTGTGTCATTCTAAGGTCCGATTCTGAAATAGTGCTGTGGTGGTTAAAAAAGGTGAAGCCGGAACAGTCGGTATTCGTACGCAATCGTGTTGCGAACATTCGACAGTTAGTGCCAGACGCTGTGTGGACGTCCGTACTGGAGATAATCCGGCAGATTTAATTTCTCGTGGCGTGCTTCCTACGGACTTGATGAAGAATTCTTTGTGGTGGAACGGTCCGGAGCTTCTCTACTCAGATGAAGTTGAAGTGCAGGAACAAGGGGATATTGTCACCAAAGAAGACGATGAGGTCTTCGAAGGGACCGTAGCTGTTTTCGAGGCTGAAGTGATACAAATCTTGAACCTTTATGAAGTGATTGAAAATTGTAGCAATTTCCGTAAAATACAGAGTGTTTGGATAAGTTCCTCGTTTCATCGTCGGTTCGGGAAATTGATCGCTATTGATCATCGTGTTCGTTGCATTTAATGACCAGAGTCGTTCAGCATACCGTGTACCGCGAAGAGATCTAGAGTGTTTTGCAGAATAAGCGAGTGTAAGGTAAACTTCAGAACTTGAATTCCTATTTACGATGAAGGCGAGAAGCTGCTGAGAGTCGGCGGTAGAATCAGAAAATCAGATCTTCCAAGGGACCAGAAGCATCCAATCATTCTGACTGAAGTAAACCATTTCAAAAAGATGATCATCGAAGCCATCCATCGAGAGCAGCTGCACGTTGGCCTGAACGGATTGTTGGCCAAGGTTCGAGAGCAGTTTTACCCTGCTCAGGCGAAACGAACGATTCATCGTGTGCTGCGGAACTGCATAAGATGTTTTCGAATGAAGCCGAAGGTCGTGAAGCAGTATATGGGCGACTTGCCAAGCGCTCGTGTAACTGCTTCCCAGCCGTTTGAAAGGACAGGCGTGTATTATGCCGGCCCATTTTATCTGAAGATGGGTCGCTTTAAGGAACCACTGAAGGCTTACGTTAGCGTATCTGCATGTATGTCCACTAAAGCGATACACCTTGAATTGGTGGGCTCATTGTCAACAGATGGATTTCTCGGAGCACTACAACGCTTTGTTGGTCGACGAGATTTGGTGCGGCATATGCTCTCGGATAACGGTACCAACTTTATCGGTGCCGAGCGACAGTTGACCGAACTCAAGGAGCTACTAAAGTCGCAATTGCTGGAGAGGGAGCTGGAAAAGTTTTGTCAGCCACGAGGAATCGATTGGAGCTTCAATCCACCGAAGGCTCCGCATCAAGGCGGACTCTGGGAGGCCGGGGTCAAGAGCATGAAGACGCATCTCTATAAGGTCATTAATCGAGCCTATTTGACCTACGAGGAGATGTTAACCTTGTTGGCTCAGATAGAGGCTATCCTGAATTCGCGGCCGTTAGTCCCGCAAAGCCTGTCCCGATCGACTATCAAGCACTGAGTCCTGGTCATTTTTTGATCGGTCGTGCAATGACGGCATTGCCAGAGCCATATTATGACGAGATTAAAGAGAATGCGCTTACACGCTATCAGGTGGTACAGAAACGCAAACAATCACTCTGGAGGAGATGATCGAATGAGTACATAACCTCACTACAGAAGCATGGTAAGTGGTTCGACGATCCAATACCGCTGAAGGAGGGCCTCCTGGTGATTTTAAAGGACTACAACTTGCCGCCCAAGGTATGGAAGTTAGGGCGCATAGTACAGACGCATCCAGGTGCCGATGGTATCGTACGGGTGGTGACCGTGCGAACCAGTGACGCTATCTACAAGCGACCAACTACACAGATAGCCGTTTTGCCAATCGATAACGGCGATAGTGGAGGATTGAATAGAGTTGAGCCATCCGGCTCCGGGGGTGGATGTTAACCGAAAATTTTAATCCGAACAGGGCTGAATCATTTGAATATATTTCTCAGTGTAGTTTGCCAATTCCTACTATTCTCTTATAATTTGACATTGTTATGTAATTTGACATTGTTATGTCTGTTAGTCTGTGCAGTGGCGTCGGGTCCACCTGTGCAACATGTGCACTGCACAGATACCCTATTCCCTAATATCCGCACATATACAATTATCGAATTGTAATAACCTTCAAAAGCAAGTAAGCATACGAGCGAAAGCCTTCAGTTTAAAGCATCAAACACTTTGGTTTGATTTTCTTCTTTCATTTAAGGAAAAATAAATTAAATAAATGTATAAATAAACCTTCTGCGCATATGATCAAAATTTAACTACTGCAGAGCTATTCTCTTCTTCTAGTTTTCGGTTATGTTTACCTTTAACAAGGTCTATCACAAGAAGTATGATAGCTAGCTCAATTCTGTTGGTTCCCTTGGAAAGCTGAGAAAATTTCGTAATCAATAGTGTCTGAAAAACGTTGAATTAGGAAGAATAGAAAGCACTTAGAAAGGAACAAATATAAAATCAAATTAAGTTCTCAAAACTTAACAGCAATTTTCTCTCTGAAATGTGTGATAAACATGGGGTTTGTTGTTAACCAAATTAAACATTAATGTCTACTCTACTAGTTGTTGTCTGACACCAAGCATTGAACTCTTTTAGTTTAGATACTATTTCACTTTAAAAGCAATAAGCCGCGCCTTCGTTTAGTGTGGTAGAATTCACAATTTTCTGCTCGGTAACGACAAACATAACCAAAACTGAAAATGGTGAATAACTTGGCAGTAGTTGACTTTTGGCTATATGCGTAAGAGGATTATTTTCATCAAATATAGTGCTCTATCGGGGAGCTGCGTAGCCGCAAGGTTACAGAGTCCGTTTTGTCAAGCGGATAGTCGTGGGTTCGAATCTTAGTAGAATCAGGCCATTCGATGTCAAAAAGGACTTTAAGTATGAGTTTATTCTCAGGCTCCCCACCACTTACCCTTCCTTTACGCTGAATTCTATAATACCTTTGCGTGACTTCCTCTTAACAAAAAATAAGTCCCTTTATCAATAAAACTGGCCAGAAGGACGCACGACGGAACTCCAGGGAATTATAATTGGCGATATTTGGTAGGAGGAAGGAGGCTCGGTATAGAAGAACAGGAAGCGTGTAAAACGAGGGGAAGTAAATTACACACAAGCACTGATCAAAGATAATAATAAGCATGCCACTTCTAAATAGCGGTATTGCTAAAAAAAGTTAAGAGGTATATGCTTGAGTGCACAAACGAAGGCTTGCCGTGGGACTATGGTGGGTGTAAAGATTTATTTCTGCCATAGCCATAGTATATAACACACACCAAACGTACAAATACCATACACAATAATCCATGAACATTTCACAAAAAACCACATACATCTGTGATAAACCACAGCATATAAATACCAATACCCAGCGTCAAAAACTTCTTCACATACTCGGTGCTCTCAAAATTGATTGATGTTACGAATAAACGCAAAATAAGCTCAGTGCTGGAAATAACTAGCATAAAATTATGGTCACTATCATAGAAATACCAATTGAAGTACTAATAGGAAAAATAATTAACTTGTTTCACACACAAACACACACACACACACACACAAACACGCATACAAACACACACACTACTCACACACACACTACTCTTACACACACACTACTCTCACACACACACACACATACTACTCACACACACACACACACACACTACCCACACTCACACACTACTCTCTCTCACACACACACACACACTACTTTCACACACACACACACACTACTCACACACACACACACTACTCACACACACACACACCACTCACACACATACTACTCACACACATACACACACGCATACATACACACACGCACACATACACACACACGTTACTTACACACACATGTTAATTACACAATCACACATGCTATTCACACACCCACACATACACACTCACACGCTACTCAGACACACACGCTTGGTATGCGACACACTATACCTACACTATCGGCAGCACCCAAAAGGCTTCCAAGTCTTCCAATGATTCCTTCCAACGGCTGCCAATGGTCCCCAGTGCCGTTCACGTCCAATTTCGGGCTGTATTCCAACAACGATATCTGAATTAGATTGCCACTGGTGGGGTCCAACTCAGATCGCAGGGAAGCCGAACTGTTCGCCTTGACGGTCGACCAGGGAATGATTTTCTCTCAACACGGAATGTCCTTTTATAGCGTCAGTCAGTGTGGGGAACTTGGGTGATTGGGGGAAGAACCAATCACGTGGAATTATCTCTGCTTTCTTTCTTCGTCGCTATTCATCACCCATGATGAATGCGATGCCAATTGGCTGGCATAGCTAGCCAATGACTGAATACGTGAAATCATTTCGTCTATGTTTTGAAGTCTGCGTTAGGGAAAAATACCAATCGTATGAAAAATGTATGGGGATATTCGACCTTCAAACTTTTCCGCAATTTTCACGGATTAATAAGAGAATGGTAACTAAAATTATCATGTTATACAAATCTTGTATATTTCAGCTTTCCAACGGTATATTAACTATTGAAATCGGAACAGTTGTTTGAGCGCTATTAGCATCTAAAATCTTCCATTTCGCCAACCAAAAACGTTACATGTTCAATCCAGTTTTCACAGAATGTACCTTAGTATAGTGAAGAAAGACGCAGTCCCACGTCAAAAGAAGTGCGGGAAACAGCAGACACACGGGCATATCTCACAAAAGATCAACGATTCTGGTCGCAGCGAGGAAGTCCATACAGGAAAAAAAGGTCCTCTATCGCCTTTGAAGAATTTTAGGTGAGCTCCCTAACACTCTGTATAATGAATACATTTAGACAGAAGCAACATTTAATATTATTTTACCCTTGCCTATTTATCAATTTTTGATATCTTTTTGTTTGTTCTGCTCGGATTCAGACGATGTTTTTGTGTTTATCGATATTATGTCCAAAAACTTCATATCAAAAAAGTATATCATTTATTTTTTAAGTAGAATAGCTAATCTCTTTACACACCCATACTCACGCGTTGCCGTGGGGTTTGAACCTACCAGTTTAACTACAAATTATGAAGATCATAGTTTGAGGCAGTAATCACAATCACGTCAGCGAAAAAACGCAAATAATTATTAATTTTGTGCTATTTAAAAGTAAAACTGAAAAAATAATAAATAAATACAAATTTGGATTAAGATTTTATTTTTTGTTGATACAAAGTGTTTACAGGATGAAGTAACCAACCAATAAAGAATCTCATCCTAAAAAAAAAGCTGAATGTACACACCCTCGCTCGTGTAAAAGTTTCTGCTTTTTCTATAATTTTCTATATTTTTATATATTTTTTATCAACCTCTCATTTCAAATATTTATTTCTATTTCAGTTACAAACTTGTTCATATGCCACGTTTTTCGTTTCTCCATCAGGAGCTAAAGTTAATAAAATAGTCATAATAATAAACAATTTGGATGAACTGTTTAAAGAGCATCGAACAGAATAAAGAAGTATTTACCTTCGATTCATTCGGATTCGTAAAAAGTAAATTCTGGTCTGATCGTGATTTCTTTTTTTTTACTTCATTCATATTCTCTCCTTAACAGTTTCAAATATTGTTTTTCTAATTTTTCTCTCGATTTTAAAGTTTTTCCCTAATTTGAAACTAAGTTTTGCGATGTGAAAGAAAATTGAATTAAAAAGCTGCATGTTTTTGCCTTTCTCCTAAAAAGGTATAGCAATCACTTGCAAAACCGAAAGTATAAAAGTGCTCCAAAGGGCCGAATGGCATATATCACTCGACTCAGCTCGACGAGCTGAGCATTTTATGTATGTGTGTGTGTGTATGTGCAGATTTTTATTCTCACTCACTTTTCTCAGAGATGGCTGGTCCGATTTTCATGAAATTAATTGCAAATGAAAGGTCTTGTTGTCCCATAAGACCCTATTCAATTTTATTGTAATCGGATTTTTAGTTTGGAGGTTATGTATCAAAATGTAAAAATCATGAAACATCATTATCTCGAAAACTACACAACCGATTTGAACAAAATTGGTTTCAAATGAACGGGCTACCTGAAATACCCTTAACTTTTAAATTTTATGAAGATTGAACTTGTGGTTCAAAAGTTAAGGAAAGAAACGTGTTTTGAAGACTGTTTAATCTAACTCATGTTTCTCAGAGATGGTTGGACCGATTCTCATAAAATCAGTGTCAAATGGAAGGTCTAGTTGCCCCATAGGACCCTAATGATTTGTTTTGCAATCGGACTATTACTTTGCCTGTTATGTTGGAAAATGTGAAATCTAGCTATGAAAAGGAACATATTCCGAAGACTACTTGGACTCACTCACTTTTCTCAGAGATGACTGATCCGATTTCCACAAAATTAACAAAACAAAAAGTCTAGCTGCCTCATAATACCCTATAGAATTTTACTGTAATCGGACTGTAACTTCGTCTGTAATGTACCGAAATGTGAAAATCACGAAACTTCATTATCTCAGAAACTACACAACCGATTTGATCAATCTTATCAGATGAACGGGCTAGTTAAGGGTTAACTGATGAGTTATGATTGAACACGTGGTTTCAAATTTTGGCTGCCCTATACGTTCCCATTTCATTTGATTATAATCGAACTTAGGCAACCGTTATGTATTAAATTGTTAACAAAACAACGAAAGTCTATTATCTCAAAGATTACATGACTTATTTGAACATAACTAGTGCCATACGAACGAGTCATCTCTCAAACTTACAAACAGTCTTGGCATACTCATCGTGTGTAACAAAGAGGCTCATATAATTTGCACAGAACACTAAAGCATGTTGAAAAAAACGGATGAGTTGATTATTTTTTTCACGCGCTAAAAGCAAATGCACACTGTGTGAAGAAAGCTAAATACGCAACATCAGAAAGCTTGTATTGTAAAGAGGAAGCGCATAAAGCTCCCGCAGAGAGACTTTTCCGATTGCAACTGATAAAATGTAGATAGCGCACATGTATTGCTCATTGATAAGTGCACTATGATGAAAATTCTAGCTGGGGAAACGTTTCTGACTGTTTTCTTAATAACCTGTTCTGTAGCGTTTACGTAGGGCTATGCGCTATACTCACTGTGCTATGCTCACTGAGTTTTTTTACTATCACGGTGCAGGTCTATGATAAATTTAGCCCAGACACAGTAAATTTACTCAACAGCACGCAGCTTAGGCTCGCCTACTCATATGTGTAGTTAAATTCCACACTCCCTTCGCGCAAAGGCATCGCTCAATAAAGTTGTGCTTTTTTTCTTGCTCATCACAATGCCTACTAAAAAATTAATGTGATGCAATTTATGTGTTGATAAATGCACAAAGATGAGTAAGTGGACAAGACTGCTTACAAATAACAAACTTCATAACAATTTGATATGTGGCTCAAAAGTTATGGAAAGAGAAGAAATTCGAAGACTGTTGAAAGCTATACCTGGTTTGATCAACATATGTTGCCTCAACATAATTTAAATGTGGTATCGTACTATTTAAACTTTCCAAATTCATTGATTCCTTGCGATGAGTTTAAAATCTGCAAATGCACGACAAATCGGCCATAGAATATAATCAAAGTCAAATAACAAATCGTTTAAAATGATTGGTTTTATCGAAATGACAACATCCTCGACTTTTGGCTTCTGTACATCGCCTTAATTTTGAGTATATTCATATTGGGTGGTATTCGGTCATTTTCAGCAGATTTTCTGGCACCGGAAATACCCATATTGGGTGCTATTAGGTATTTTGGTTGTTTTCCAGAAACTAAAAGTGGTCATCTTTAAATTCAAAATGGTGTCCAGGGTCAATGTTTGGTTTCTATGCATTATCTCGATTACGATCCATATTGAGTATTATTCGGTCATTTTCGACTGTTTCTTTGAAGTTGCCATTTAGCAATTCAAAATGGTGCCTGAGGTCAATTGTTAGCTCCTTGCATCATTCTGGTTCCAGAGATAAGATAACCGCTCCTATATTCATCTCAGTACCTATATACATCTCATCACGTCTCGTTGATCAAATAATCATCAAATTTTACCATATTTTCAACGTAAAATTTTCAGCCACTTCAGAAAATCGAGAAGCAAATAGATTTACTTTCAAAAATTTGTAGAAATTTGACGATAAATTGGACAAATGAGAGAAATAAGATAAATATAGGTGCACCAAGTGTTGAGATGAATAATGGAGCGATTACCCCACTCATATTGGATCAGTATGGTCTATATAGGGTGTGGCAGAAGTATACGTGAAATTGTGGTGGCGAATCGAAAAATGTAAACAAAATCCGAGTGAGCCGTTGTGACGTCATACCACAAATTATTGTACGTTCTCTTATGGCATTATATTTTGTTTTTATGTTAATGTTCATTTTAAAAATAATTTTTATAAAGAAACTATTTCCGAAAAAAACCAGGGGAGCATACTGTTCTTAAAACGCATATTTTTGCTTTTTTTATTCAATCACATAATTTTTACAATGAAACATAACAAACGTAGCAAATCGCAGTGCAGGATAACTTGGAATAATTGCTGATGTTATTTGTTAAACGACAAACAACTCTCAGATTTTTTTTAAATGAACGTTTATTAGATTCAAACAAAGCTTGCCTAAAACAAACATCGAAGAAATAATTTGCATTTCACAATTTTTATTCATTTATATAATCTTTTTGGCTTTTGGTAGATTCATTTTTGTTTTTAGTTGATCTGTTTCCTCAATCTTACGATTCAAAATCATCGAACTGATATGGGCATCTTTTCCTATACCATAACACCATAACATCATCAATGAGCAGCACTATTTCGCTGATTTGTTTCTACTGTAGTTTCTGGTTCGTAACGTTGGATGTTCGAAACGCTAGTCTTACTGGAATCAGCAGAAAACTACGATGAGTAATCCGAATGCGAATATGTTCTGTTACTCTACTTTTCTGGAAAATTCAAATAAGACTGCTTCCATGTCACCATGTTAGGTCTTATTGCATGGTTCCCTCCACATGAGTTTCTCGGCCAGATGCTTTTTAGGATCGCGGTTCGAGAAGTTGAAAAAAAGAAATAGTTCATTTTAATGAATTTCTTCTACTTCACAAAAAGTAAGTACCTGTTCTAACTAGTTTTTTTTCCTGCACCTCCACGATGTAATTCAAAAATTTTGCTGCTGGAAATGCTGTGGGCCTGTAGGTCTCCCGTATTTGTTTCAACACCACCAAACTTCATGAACTTTTTTCATAACACCTGTAAGTTTCGTCTGGAAACAACGTAAATCCATGCCTTTTCCGGTACAATGTGCACAAATATCTCAACAGGCAACGGCACATTCAGGCATTTCTTATTTTTTTCAGTTATTGCAGGAAAAAATTCGAATTTATGCTAAAATGATATTCATTTACACTATAAAACTGCAGGAATATGACACCGAAACATTGGTATGACGTAGTACTCTTTCATAGCAACGGTAGTGTAAATAAAATCATAGCAGTTTTACACATGATATTGAAAAGTGATTTAAATGTATATGTAAAACTATGATACATCTGCCACACCCTATATAAACCATACTGATATTGGATAGCATTTGTTTATTTTAGGCTGTTTTTCACAAACCGGTAGTCGCCATCTTGGATTTCAAAATGGTATTTAAGATAGTTTCTGGCCTCTGAGCGTCATTCTGGTTGAAGAAACACCCATATTGGGTGTTATTCCATCATTTTCGGCTGTTTCCCAGGAACCGGAAGTCGCCAACCTAGAATCCAAAATGGGGTTTGTAGTCGACTTCAGCTGCTGTGTATCATTCTAGATTGGGAGATACTCATGTTAGACGGGAATCGGCCATTTTTTGATGGTGTCTGAGATTAATTCTTCTTGCTCCTTGCAACATTCTGGCTCCAGAGATACTCATATTGGGTGGTATTTGGTCACTTTGGGCTGTTTTTCAGAAACCGAAGGTCGTCATTTTGGACTTTAAAATTGCCTGTGAAATAAATTTCTGTCATCTGGGCGTAATTCTGATTCCGAAAACATTCATATTGAATGGTATTTGGTCATTTCCGGCTGTTCGCCAGACACCGGAAGTCACCATCTTAAAATTCTAGATTGTGTCTGTGATCAATTTTTAGCTTCTGTCCATCTTTCTGGTTCCGGAAATACTCATATTTGATGAGAATCGTCCATTTCAGGCTGTTTTCCAGAAACCGGAAGTTGCCATCTTACAATTCAAAATGTTGTCTGAAGTCGATTTGTGGCTCCAGTGCATCATTACGGTTCCTGAAATACCCATATTGGGTGGTATTTGGTCGTTTGCCACTGTTTTTCCGAAACCGAAAGTCGCCATTCTGGATTTCATAATGGCATTTGAATACAATTTCGATCGATTTTAGCTCTTGTGTATCATTCTATATCCGGATATAATTATATTGGGTGAAAATCGGCCATTTTTGCCTGTTTTCCAGAAACCGGAAGCTGCCATCTTACAATCCAAAATGTTGCCTTGAGTTCGATTATGAAACAAATTTTTTACCACTAAAAATATGAACTTGCCAAATATGGTTCCATTTAGTTGGTTAGCTTTAGAGATGCGCAGAAATTTGTGTATAATTTGTATGGAACCCCTACCTTCCAGAAGAGGGAGGGGTGTCGAACCATTATGTACATATTTGTTACCCCTAAAAACATTCACATGCTAAATTTGGTTCCGTTTACTCGGTTAGGTCTCGAGATGTGCAGAAATTTGTGTTTCATTTGTATGGAACCCCTCCCTTCCAGAAAAGGAAGGGGCGTCCAATTATTATGGACAGACTTATTACCCCTTAAAACATTCACATGCCAAATTCGGTTTCATTTGCTCGGTTTGTTCTTGAGTTGTGCAGAAATTTATGTTTCATTTGTACGGGACCTCTCCTTTCCAGAAAAGGGAGGGGTCTCAAACTATCATAGGAACCTTTATCGGCACCAAAAACCCCTACATACAAATTTTCACGTTGATCGATTCGGTAGTTTTTGAGCCTACATGTTTTGGACAGACAGACAGACAGACCGGACTGCATATTTATATGTATAGATTACAACATCAATATTCTAGAACCTTAACAGTGAATATACATTTATTGGATTGAAGCGTTCATGTAAATCTATTTTTACAAATGAAAGTTTGAATGAGGAAGGCTGGGTCTGACCGCTAGGTGGATTAATTTAGGTTTTTTGTTATTACATTAGTTTCAAAATTATGTTCTTCGTAATCATATCACTAGATTCATTCATTGGAGTTTTTCAAACACTGTTATTCAGTGTTGTATCTGGAGCGTATACTATACCTTTCCGACCGAGCCCAATTGTGTAGGTAAAAAATGACGGATAACAAAACCTAAACCGAAGCAATTCCTACATTAAAAGACTTGTTTGCTGCGTTTTTTTATTTTTCGTAGCAGCTGCGACGTTAACACTAGCGTTGTGAGCAATAAAACAATAAATAGGACGTTCAGAGAGCAAGAGAGAAGGTTTTATTTAAGTCACCTTCTACCTACGTAACTATATGGGCCCTGTCGGAAAGGGATACCACAAGAGATCAAAACAATGGTCGCAGAGGTCCTAATCTTAAAAAAAAATCTGAATCGTAATGAAGCATAGGTACTCATAAATGCAAAAACATAATCATGCAGCGACACATCCATACGTAGATGCAACCTGAGACGCTTAGCAAAAAATAAATTTCAAATCCAAATTTATGTAGGTAACGTCTTCGCAGGTGGCTTACTTCGGCAGGTTTTTGCATAAGACTGCGGCAGAAAACCTGTCGAAGAAAACCACTACCGGAGACGTTCGACATCCTATATCTTTAATTATTTTTCAGTTTTATTTTTAAATAGTACAGAGAGAATGACTTGCGTTTTTATAAAGGTTTAAAGACCACGAGTCACATTAAATTATTATATTTGTATTAATCCGAAAAAATAAAAATACCGGTTTTCATTTTTATGAATACCGGTTTTTAGAAAAGTCGGTAATACCGACAACCCTAGGCTGCAGGATTTATTTGATTCAAGCACGTTTTACTTTTGGCACGGTAGGATTTTGGCACACATGTGCCAAAAACGAGCGATTATGTTTAATAATGTTTTTTAGTTTTGTTTTTTTTAACCAATTTAAGCTCAACATCATCTAAAAGATATATATTTTGATTCTTTATTTTGCCGAAGCGGATTACCGGAATCGGTAAAACGGTTCCGGAGATATCAATCATGATCAAAGCAGTACTAAGAACCGTACTTCCGGATACTCCCAGATTATAAATTCATCAAGCGACACATCTAACGACTTGGAACTAAAACTAGTTCATTGGTGGCCATTAGACTGGGACATGGTTATATGGGAAAAAAGCGACGGTGTTATTTTTTCGCTACCGTGCACTTTTCGTGTTCCTTATGGGTCCTATAACAACCATGTAATTTTTCAGATCGATCGGTGAAACTATATTTTTGCGCCCGATTTTTGAAGTTTCCATACGATTTTATATGGAAAACTCTGCTTTTTCAAAACTTATTCTCTAGAGATATCCAGTTGGCTTCTGAAAATATATCGATACATGGTATTAGTAGGAAATTTTCCTGTGAAAAACTCTTCTGAAGACTGTAAGGTGCTCAAAAGCTACTTTTCCTATAGATTCTGGAGCAGAAATCTCCCTCCTTAAACCAACAAAGCTAAATAAAATAGAAAATGAAATAACACCAAGCAGTAAATACACTTGGTTCAATTAACGTACCAATACACCTTACAACAGAATGCCCAGGTGCTCACCAGTTCCACATTATACCCGAAAATTCACCCATTCCAACCGACGAAATCATAGGAAGAGACTTATTGACCAAACTTCACTGCGTAATTGACTACGACACTTGGACTTTATCTTGTTACATAAGTTCGCAATTAATAGAAATTCAAATCCATGACAGTATTAACAATAAAACATTATACCTACCACCACGTTGCGAAGTATACAGACACATCAACATAAACAACCCCCAGTCAGACTATGTAGTTTTATCCAAAGAAATCCAACCAGGGATATTCTGTGCTAACTCAATCATTAACGCAAGAAACCCTCTCATTAAATTTATAAACACAACAAACCAGACAGCAAAAATACAAAAAGATTTCCAAGAACTTATTGAACCTCTAAACAACTACAACATTTACAATTTTTATGATATAACAGAGACCAACAGAGAAGGAAAGTGCCTTTCTGAACTACAAATAAAAAACACACCAGTTTACGTCAGAGACAAACTTGAACATCTATGCAAGAAATACAACGATATATTTGCACTAAAACCGACAACATGACTTGTAACAATGTTTACAAACAAAAAATTAACTTAAACGATGAAGCACCAGTATACATAAAAAATATAAAACACCGGAGGTACACAGAGCAGAAACTGACAAACATGTGAATGAAATGCTAAACGAACAAATAATACAACCATCAACATCCCCGTACAACTCTCTAGTACTATTAGTCCCCAAAAAATCCGCCAATAACGAAAAGAAGTGGCGACTCGTAATAGATTACAGACAACTAAACACAAAAGTAATAGCAGACAAGTTCCCACTACCACGAATCGACGACATCCTTGACCAATTAGGTAGAGCCAAATACTTCTCCACACTCGACTTGATGTCAGGATTCCACCAAATCGAGTTAGAGAAGCAGTCGAAACAATACACAGCCTTTTCAGGGTGGCGACTCAATTTCGAAAAATAAATTCCCTGATTTTTCCTGATGTTCCAAATTTTTTCCCTGATCAATTTATTCTAAACTGATTTAAGTTACGACTATCATAGGTTTTTCCACCTTAATCTCAAAACTAAAAAGGATCAGACTTGAGCTAGTTCCTGCTGAAAATTTATATTTTTGTTGAGAAACATGTCCAGTTCGATAAAATTGAAAATAAAATCTACACTGGTCGACGAAAGTGAAAAAAAAGTTTTCCTTAAGCTCAAATAAGTACCCTAAAAATATTTTAGCTTTTTAACCTGTTTTTTTGGTGCCCCTGGTTAATGCAGAAGTGCTACAAAAGGCCGCAGAGTAATTACTCGCCGTATTCGTCGTTCCGTTTACCTACGGGAAAATTTAATTGAAATCTCTGAAGAATTGCGGCATTTCCGAAACGCCTAGGGGCAACAAAATTCACAGAAACACAGTGTTATCCAATAACTATTTTGAGAGACACCTGTTTTGAAAAGAAAATCAATCAGATTTGGAATTCTGATTGAATAATTGTTTTAAAATCTTGACCGTTAAAAGTAGAAAATTAGAAATTAACTATTTCGCAATCAAACTTTTATGCTAAATACTGTCGAATGCTTTTTCTACATCTGAAAGAGCAGCTTCAGTTGATAAACCTTCAGATTCATTAGCTCGTATCATCATAAATTGATTGGTCGACAGCTTGGAACCTCAGCTGGTTTCTTATCCGGATTTAAAATACGAGTTTTTTTTAAGTTAGTTTCAATAAATTCTGCTGGTAAAAATTTCGGAGTAGAAATTTAATAACATTAACGTGTGACTTCGTCTTTAAATGGACTCACTATATTTCGAGTTATGAACACACTCAAACTACTGAGCAAGTTATTGAGTCTTCTGTTAATTGCTGGCAAGAAAGTAATCACCATTTTTAATTACTGGAATATGACAATGGCGATAGTGAAGCTTGCTCAGGTGATGTTAGAAGGTGCATCAATAGTTTGGAAGCAATTGCAAGAAACCAAAGAAAAAATATCGTCCTACCACTGGTTTTTATAAAAAAGCGTAATAATTAGCATAAAATGCGCGCACTACTTGATGACTTGTTAGTACTTATTTGGATACTTTTCAAAAGATTAGTCGCTATTTCTTAATATTTTAGTCACTAAAGGCACTACTTTTGCATTATCTAACGGTTACGAGCCCTGTACAAGGTTTCATCACTTCCAGGCAATTCATTCTCAGAACTATTTTAAACAGATCAATCTTTAATTTACAATAGAGTTTCTACAAATTGTGCATGTGGTTGCTGAGTAAGAAGAGTTAGAAGGTCATTTATCGAGGAAAACCCTGTCCCTCCGCGGGGATAGGGTTAAATAAAGCCTATGCTAAAATGGATACGTTCTTCTGGAAAATTACTTTTCAGGAAAATTCTTCTACCTGGAGCAAATACGTAGTTTGCTGAGTCAAGTACGAGTGCACAGTTTCAGTCAATTTGAAAAAGATCGATTATTTTTTGCTTCTTTCAACTCATTTGGCATTGAATAATTCTTTCGTTTTCGCATCGGAAAAAGCAAATTAAGTATCATAGAATGTGGTAAAATCGGTTCACCTGGAAATTCGTGATAAAAAATTTTAATCAAAAGATATTAATCTTACAACACTAGGCAATGTTTACGTGTCCTAAGATGCAACTTTTGCATGATTCACATACTTGTGTTGTCGACCTTGCAATGCAATGCCCGGTGCAATTTTCCATATTTTCGAAAAATTCTTCTAACTCAGTCAACACTCAATCAAATTTGATCAAGTAAGTTTCCAAATAACATAAAAAAGTATTGAATTTACTTAAAGCAATCTTAATTAAGAAGTAATTACGTTGAATTTGGAGAAGTGAGTTAAGTTTGATAAAAGCTCAAAAAATGTAATTTTCAACAATGATTATTCCATGCCATTAAAGTAATACCGATGAATTCGCAGGAAACCACAAATATTTTAATTACAGAGCTAGTATTTGAGCTTTTGCGACAAACCGAATTGAAATCGGTCTAACGATGATCAAATGAGAGCAAATTTAGCAAACAGCAGCTCGTGAATCAAAATGAATAAATTTTAACCTGAAATATCGATATTTTCGTTTCCAAACTAGCTGTGATTGATATTTTATAGTTCAGAGTTCAGAAACATATCGAAAGAAGCACATTTCCAATAGAATGAATGGATTTCAAGGGTGATCAATTTCACCCCAATTTATCTCATAGTATAAAGTGACCAGACGTCCCGCGTTTTAACAAAATGTCCCGCGTAGAGAAACGTCCCGCGAAATGTCCCGCGTTCATCTTAAGTGTAATATGCGTCTTTGAAAAGTTCCGCGGTTTCAAAATATTGAACCACCAGATGTCTCATATTTTCACTGGGACGCACATAGGAGTAAATCAAGTAAAAACCTGATCAAAAGTCAAAAAAGCAAAAGTTTATTAACCATGTTCTGCATAGTCTTATTATGAAGTGTGATACCTACTGAATCTTTTGAAAGCTCATGAGCATTCAGAAGTATCGTTAACCTTTGCTACAGCCGTTTGAAATCGATAAAATTTTAGTTGTCTGTTGTTGCATTCGATGCTCCCGTACCGTTCATTGTTTTTCAAAACAATCAAGTGCAACGTAGTGACTTATCATAGAACCAACTTTGGAGATTGTCAAAGAAGGTTAGTTCAATCAATCTGTGAACTTAGAAGACTTATAACATGTTTAGATATTGCCAAGGAATATTTTAAAAAACACAAAAACGCTGTCAATGAGATTTTTTATATGTCATATTATATGAAGGTAATTAAGTATCAAAGATTTTCAATGTAAACAGTCAATTGCAAATTAAAGCCTGCATATTTCTTGTCAAACTGGTGGCATTAGATCATCCCCAAGCAACAATTGAAACATAATAAAAAAATAAATTGTGATTATTTGTTGCACTAACGAAATTCCCAAGTTTCAAGAAACATCTTTTGTTACAACGATGAAATTGTAAAAATACAAGCAACAACGTAAGTTGCATCGTTGCTTCAAAAAACTTTACACCAACAACGTGATTCACGATGTTGGGTTTGTTGTTGAAACGTGTAAACGGCATTTGAAAACCTAACCTTCACTAGATAGATCCAGTGCACAATGGTTTGAAACGCGAAAAACGTGATCGTCAGCCTTTTGAGTGGGAAAATGTCTTTTTAATGCTATAGTGTATTCAGCAAAGTTTGTGTGGATCTCAAGGGGCAACTTTTGGTGCAAATGGATTATTACTTGTCAAATCAAAGTGGAGTCTTTGATAAAGTTGTAGATAGTCTTATTTAGAGAAAGTTTGCCGAAGACAGTTTGGTTCTATCTCTTGAAAATCGACCACATACAGATACTTTTGTACACGAACATCAGAAAAATTTCTAAAAATCAAAAAATACCCAATAACTTTTTTTGTGTGATTTTAGAGGCCTACTATGTTCTAGACATTTGTTCATATTTCAAAAATACATCGTTTTGCTGAACATACCTTAAGCATATTTTCAACTTTTCTATAAGATTCATGACGTTTTTGATAAAAAAATTACACTTTTTCAAACTAAAATATTTCAAAAAGCTGCAAAAAAAACCTTCTACATTAGAAAGACGGAGTTTAGTACTAGCTTTCCTAGGTGGTTTCACTAGTTTCTTGCAGTCTCTTAGAGACTTAGGCGTTGTGTTTTTATTCAAATACGTACAGAATTAGAAGGGTAATTTATTTTTAATGTAAATCATTTATGTTTACGGAACCGTATTTTAGTTAGAAAATGTGTAAATAGAAAAAAAAGTTGATTTACAAAAAATAAATACTGTAATTGCCAAGATTTTTTAAAAAGCAAAATTAGCAGTATGTTAGACAGTTTTTCAATGCTAGCATTCTAGAAAAAGAAATGTCAGCTCAGAGATAGATGTTGGAAATGTTTTTTTTTTCTAAACATTTTAGCCATGCCGGTGAATCCTTCGTGAACCGACAAATTCGTACAGCTGCATTCAATAAATAATTTCGGAGATACTTCATAACCCTGCATTTTATCATTTGATGAATTGTGAGCATCATGCTATTCAAAACAATGTTTGTTTGCGTTTGACTGTCACTTTTTCAACAATAAGGATGAAATTCCCAACTACCAGCAGCACGGCCAAATCAGCAACAAAGAGGCCATTTTGAAATCGAGCCAAACGGTGTGCGACTAAGCGTTTGTCTGCTCGATTTATAAGTTGATTTTCTTGACAGGTAAAAAGTACTGTGTTGTGGGCATCCAACCTTCAGTGTTGTTTTAGTTTTGGTACTTCCTTAGTAGACCGGATCGTTAATCATGGAGGACATTGCACCGTACACCTCAGGTATGCATTAAGATTATTAGCAGTTTGATTTTCCTAAGCAACGGGTTTCGCATCGATTGTACCAGTTGATCTCAAACTAAATGTTCTCAATGTTCAACTAGGGTCCATTGACAACTTGTTCCTTTTCAATCAATGCAGGATCAACAGCAGGAAGTCAGATGGATAAATCACGTGCTGTGGTCAAGTATTAACAACTAGGTATAATATTTATTCCGATTTACATCCGGAATTAGCTAAAGAAGTTTTTGCTTTGGCGGATTTAAAATGCAAATACTTTGCAAAAATTTGGAAGCAGCAGCATTGAATATTGTCAATGGTTCTGAAAACAAATGCTAGCTTTATGAATAAAGTTTTCTGCTTGCCATGTAATATCCTGAACATGTTGCCTTCGTCATCAACAGCAGATATTACATCAAAAAATCTGTTGCCTTTTGAGCAGACTTCAGATGTAATAAAGCGTCAAAGAACGGCAGACTTCAGAAGGAACTTTGATGCTTCAGAACAGGCTTTTGCAGCCCAGATGAATCTGCGTTCATTTGGTAGAAAAGATGCAGCATCAATTGTGAAAGAGGCAACACAAACGACTTCAAGTCGAGCTACCAGAATGCGTGTTAGTCTGGGAAAACCGTTATTTTCTTTGAATCCATACTCTGAGGTTGAAGCATTAGCCTTAATTATGGACGCAGATTTATCTAAATCCCAGTACGTCAGAATCCAAACTGATGCAAAAGCGCGCAATGCCATGATTTATCCGCCATACTTTAGGATACTCGAAGCTAAAAAGCAATGCTATCCAGAAAACATAAGAGTTACTGAAAGCTTGGCGAAAGTTTCGTTGCAGTCGTTGTTAAATCACACCTCTCGTCGTATATTGGAAGCCAAATCAGAATGCATACAGCTATCAACGGATGGAGAACGACAATGCATGACTTTGTTTGTAAAATGGGGCTTCGATGGTAGTAGTGACCATCAGCAGTACAAGCAACAATTTGAACCGGACGAAATCACGGACTCTAATATTTTTTGACTTCCATTGTGCCAATAAAATTGGAAGCGGTTAATTGTGCAGTGGTTTTTCAAAATGAAGTACCGTCATCTACTAGGTATTGTAATTTTAATAATTCCATCAGAGAAAGATTTATAACTGATATTCCGTATAATATTGACTAGGTATTGTAGACCCCTTAGAGTTCAATTCGTCAAAGAATCCAAGGCACAGTCCATTCAAGAAAAAAATTCAGTTGATAATGAAATCGAAAGTCACGAACCATTTGAAACGGAAATTAATGGTTTAGCAGTAAAAATTATTTTCAAGATGCTGCTAACAATGATCGATGGTAAGGTATGCGGAGCAATCACGTCGACAGCCACAAAAACCTGCTGCATTTGTGGAGCCACACCGAAGTTAATGAATAATATCGAAAATATTCAACAACGATCTCCAAACGAAGAAGCGTATCAATTCGCTGTTTCGCCTTTACATGCATGGATACGATTTTTTGAATATTTCATCCATGTGTCTTATCGTTTGAGTATTAAGACATGTCAGGTTCGGGACAACAGTGATAAATTAATATAAATAAGATGGGCTTAAACGTTGATCAGCCACGATCGAGTGGGGCAGGATCATCAAATGACGGTAGCACGTCAAGGAGATTTTTTTCAGGAATCTGAAAAGTCCGCGGAAATCACAGGTAAAAGTAGATTACTTATAACTTTTCAATTATGACAAATATTGGTATCACAGGCATCGACCTAACAGTAATAAAACGATGTGGAGCAATCCTTCAAGTGATGGCATCAGGACGGGCAATCAATGTTAAGAAATTTGGCGTATATTGTGTGGAAACGACAAAACTACTGAATCAATTGTACCCATGGTACTATCTACCCGCAGCAGTGCACAAAGTTTTGTTTCACGGATCCCAAATTGCTTCTCACTTCTTGATTCCGATTGGCCAACTGTCTGAAGAGGCGCTGGAGTCAAGAAACAAAGACGTGAGAAATTTCAGGAAAGATCATACAAGAAAAGCATTAAGGGTGATGACGAACACCGATTTACTGCACCGTATGCTTGAGTGATCGGATCCTTTAGTAACTAGCTTAAGAAAGATTAAACCGAGCCCTGTGCAACCATTTGTTGCTGATGCTCTGTATATGCTAGATGATAGTGATGATACTGAGAAATAAGAGTAAATATATGCAATCCCACTTGCAGAACTATCCTTTTTTCCCAGTAAATTCATTTTCTTTCTTCATCCATACATTAACTGCCAAAAATTTAAAATACAAAAAAAAAACAAAAAAATATTGAAATCTTTGACAACGCCTAAGCTTCTAAGAGACTGCAAGAAACTAGTGAAACCACCTAGAAAAGCTAGTACTAAACTCCGTCTTTCTAATGTAGAAGGTTGTTTTTGCAGCTTTTTGAAATATTTTAGTTTGAAAAAGTGTAATTTTTTATCAAAAACGTCGTGAATTTTATAGAAAAGTTGAAAATATGCTTAAGGTATGTTCAGCAAAACGATGTATTTTTGAAATATGAACAAATGTCTAGAACATAGTAGGCCTCTAAAATCACACAAAAAAAAGTTATTGGGTATTTTTTGATTTTTAGAAATTTTTCTGATGTTCGTGTACAAAAGTATCTGTATGTGGTTGATTTTCAAGGAAAGAACCAAACTGTCTTCGGCAAACTTTCTCTAAATGAGATTATCTACAACTTTGCCAATGACTCCACTTTGATTTGACAAGTAATGAAAAAAAAAATTTCATCTCACTTTTGGGTGGATTAATCAAAAATCCATTTGCACCAAAAGATGCCCCTTGATATCTACAAAAACTTTGCTGAATACACTATAGCATTTAAAAGACATTTTCCCACTCAAAAGGCTGACGATCACGTTTTTCGCGTTTTAAACCACTATGCAGTGGGCGGAGCATATAAGTTGCCAACGTGATGCTTGCGAGATACACAAAACAAACACAAAGTAATACTACTAAAAGTTGCTGTCATATTCGCAAGCTGTGTAAAAGCAACTTTTGCTCAATTGTTCGCCTTATATTTGTTTTTGAGATGAGGTTATATATTGCGTTGTAACTTTTTGCTGATGTCCATGTCTTCACGTCGCAAAGCGATCATTTTACATGAGAAAATGATGCTGTAGTAATAATCGTTTGTTCTTTACAGCGCTTGTTGCAAATTTTATTATCTTTACAATGCAAGAGAGGGAAATATTACCCCGTTGTAATTTTTAACATGTTAAATAAAGTTATTAACGGTGTAACTATCAAATGACCTTTTTTTTCACTGCGTCGTAACCTCTGATACAAGTCATCCATAAACCATTTTCACAATTCGGCTGAAAAATTTGAGTCTCCAAAACGAAATCAAATAAATTGCTTTTAATACACTATCACGCTGAGGTGCGATTTAAAGAAAATGAATTAGCAAAATTAAAAACTGAGCATGATCATGAGCATGATTAGAGCATACCATAGCATAGCATAGCATGTTTGATCGCCCGTGTGTTGCCCGTGTAGTGCCCGCGATTGACCAGAATCAGCTGAAATTGCACAAAGAACCATCAAAATGGTGCCTTGAGCATGATCATGAGCATGATTAGAAAAGCAAAACTAAAAACTGTGCAATAAACTTGTAAGAATTTCTACAGCAAACGACGTAAATAGTAGAAACGTCAAAATTGAATTAAAATTGACAACTGGAGTTGAATCCTCATCAATTTTTTGATAATAATCAAAGATCAATCGCTATACATGCAATCCTTTGTTTACCACGACGTCATGTAATTGCTGTTTCGTGCAAGTTGCTGTTACGATACATCTTCGTTGCTGAAATTTGACAAAGCAACATTCACCATGTTGTTATCAAATTCTATGCATATGTTCATACACATTGCTGTTTCATTCTTAAAACTTGTGTTGAAACAACGGAAATATTACAATTGGCTCCGCCTCCTGCGCTTTTTTGGTCATTGCATATGAAAATAAAATGTAGCTGCAACTTAGTTTCGCATAAGAATTTGTTGCTGTGATGCAAAAAGTTCATAATCGAAACAAATTTTGCTGCTTGGGCCGAACCAATCTGAACTCATGAGTTACATTATTGTGAAAATCGACGAAAAATTTCAACTTTTTTAGCTTCCGGCAGTGTTGTTGCCTTAGTTCCGAGAACATACCTGTCATGTGATAAATGAGTGTTTTGAGACATTTTCAACAGATTGCTAATGAATTCGGATCCTTTGATTACGCGCTCTAGGCCAAAATCCATAAAAAACGGCCATTCTTTTTCGTCCGAAGCAATGCCAATGTTGCGAGTGAAATGTTCGTACACGGACAATGATGATCATACTAGGGACTCTTCAGACTCTTTTGAGTACTCAAATCTACTATATAAAAATGGAATTCCGTAACGCTTAATCTTATTGATGTTATTACCTCCGTCTCAGTGGTGTAAAATAAGCGGTGACATGTGGGTTTTTTTACATGAAAATGTTTGTTACGGTCAGGGAAGACATTTGAGGAAAAATAAAAAGTGTTTGATTACTAAAACTTGAGATTTTATTCACAAAACTAGGTGAAACATGCACCGAGCTCCTTTAGTAACGTCGACAACGGCATGAAACGGCGAGACAACAACCGGTGCAGGGGTCTCCGTCCCGTAAAACGTGGCAGGCCTTCCAGTACGTTCCAAACTCATTGCCCAGTGGGAATCGGGCAGGAGTGGAATCAGATGTCCTTTCCTGACTTGCGCCAGTCGGGGGTGTCATAATTGCTCATAAGGCGCTATGGCAGTCGCCCCTAGCCATGGCCTCACTGCTTCGGCATAGATTACCATGGAACCAGATAGGCGACCACTCCAGTATGGATAAGGATGGCGGCTGAAAGTGGGACCCACTCAACAAAAAATGAATTCTAATGAAAATAAACAAATGGGCGCAGATGGGTTGGAAACCCCGTTTGCACGTTACTGCATCCGTCTCCGCCGAGAAAGGCGGATGCAGTAAAGGACGCCTGCGAAGACGGCAAAGGCAGTACGCTTACCGGATCGGCGCAAGACAACGCAGTGGCTGGTCCACTGTTGATAAAGGCGGCCGGAAGACAGCGAGCCACCCTACCGAAGGTAGTAGCGCTGTCGGAGCAGCTCGATGCCATAATCGAGTTTGCGAAAAGTCGCACCAACACGACGAAGTACCTGAAGCAGGCTCTACATGCTTCGGTCCTCCGTCGATGCTGTGAAGAAGGAGCATGTCGAGCTCAAGGCAAGAGTGGTGGCTGCAGAGGAGCGAGCAATAGAGGTGACCGGAAGGGCGACAAAGTCCGGACACCTGCACGTTTGCAGCGGTTTGCGTCTCCGGGTCAGCCGCAAAACGAGCAAGGCAGTCACCGGGGGAAGCCCCCGAGAACATCAAGAAACGGTTGGTTGTGCTAAACCCGCGAGATAGCACACCAACGGCTTCAAAGTCCGCCGAAAAGTCTGCCGAAGTGGCGGCTACGGGAAATCCTTGGATTACCGTGGTAGGAAGAAAGCGCCAAGAAGGCAGCAAGCGCAACGACTAGAAGGCGAAAAATTGTCCAAAGAAGGAAACGAAGGTGCGAAGCAGAGGTGACGCGCTCATACTCAAGACGGGATGGCCCTGAAGACAGCCAAACTCAAGGTTGGCTGGTCAGTATACCCCCTGAGCATACTCCAGCAGCCGGACGTTTGCTTCAGGTGTTTCGAGGGAGGACACAAGTCCTGGACCTGCAAGGGGCCCGATACGAGCCAGTTATGTAGGCATTGTGGTGGTGCTGGCCATCAAGCTAAAGACTGCGTGGAGCCTCCCAAGTGCTTGGTATGTACCGGAAAACGAGACGCCTTTATATGCACCTTATGGGAGGCCCAAAGTGCCCAGCCGGTAAGCCGGCTACTAAACCACGGGTGTAAGGGTGACACAATTGAACTTGAACCACTGCTATGCGGCACATCAGCTGCTATTCCAAACAGCGCTAGCGCAGCGGACCCCTATCGCATTCCACCCGGAAACAGTAACTGGGTTGCGGATAGGTCCAGTACGGCGGCCATATGTACTACGAGTTCCCGGTTCAGAAGGTTCTGTCAACCTCAAACAAAGGATACGCAGTTGCCAAGGTGGATGGAGTGTTCTACTGCAGTTGTTATGCTCCGCCACGTTGGTCTATCGAGAGGTTCACCCAGAAGGTCGAGGTTATCTATGGAGCTGACGGGACTAACGCCGTTGGTAGCGGCGGGCGAGTACAACGCTTGGGCTGTTGAGTGGGGAAGCCGCTGCACGAATCGGAGGAGACAGATCTTGTTGGAAGCTCTGGCAAAGCTTACCCCAGATCTGGCCAACGTTGGGACCAAGTGTACATTCAGCAGAAATGGTGCGGAGTCGACCATCGACGTGACATTCTCCAGCCCAGGACTGATCGTGAACTGGAGGGTAGACGATGGCTACACCCATAATGACCACTATCCGGTCTGCTATAGTGTAGTCCATAACGCGAGACGGCAAGCGACGGATAGAACCAATACTCCGACCGTTCACGGGTGGAAGACATCGCATTTCAATTCCGAGATATTTGAAGAGGCAATGAAAAGGGAGCGCGAGGGGGGCAGTTGAATCTGTCCGAGTGCTGACCAATTAGTTGCCACATTATCGCGGTCGTGCGACGCCACCATACCTAGGACTCGCGAACCTAAGAATGGTAAGTCACCGGTATACTGGTGGACCGACGCGATAGCGGACCTCCGTACAAGACGGATGTTGCAATGTGCACGTACCGATGCGCAGAAAGTAGAGCGCCGTATAGCATTCGGATCTGCAAGATCGGCGCTTAAGAGTGCGATAAAGGCGAGCAAGAGGGCCTGCTTCGATAGGCTATGCGCGAGTGCCAATACGAATCCGTGGGGCAACGCCTACAGGGTCGTAATGGCAAAGACCAAAGGCGTGTTGGCGCCTGCAGAGCGATCACCAGCGATGCTGGAGCGTATTATCGAGGGACTCTTTCCACGCCACGAGCCAAATCCTTGGCCTCCGGTTACCGAGTCTCACGTTCGACGTTCCAGTATCTCAGACACAGACCAGGGATGGTCGGCCAACCTGCCGGGCATCCTATCCGTGAGAGACGGCAGCCGTGCCGAGGTTATGGGGGAGGTAAGGGTTACAAATGAGGAACTCATCGTGATCACCAACTCCCTAAAGGTGAGCAAGGCACCGGGACCGGATGGAATCCCGAACTTGGCCATCAGGACTGCCATGAAAGTGGCTCCCGACCTATTTCGAGCAGTCATGCAGAAGTGCCTGGATGACTGTCTCTTTTCGGAAAGGTGGAAGCGACAGAGATTGGTGCTGTTGCCGAAGGCTGGGAAACCGCCAGTGGACCCATCGGGATACAGACCTAACTGTCTGCTGGACACTACGGGCAATGTGCTTGAGAGGATCGTCCTCGATAGACATGTGAAGTACACGAAGGGTGTAAACGGTCTGGCAAGTAACCAGTTCGGCTTCCAGAAAGGTAGGTCCACGCTGGATGCTATTCTCTCTGTCACCAAGACGGCAGAGATGGCACTTCAGTGTAAGAGTTGGGGCATTCGCTATTACGCAATTGTCACGCTGGACGTGAAGAATGCATTCAATAGCGCCAGTTGGGACTCCATAGCGCTCGCGCTTAGGAGCATCCACGTACCGGTGTCGTTGTACAAGATTTTGGAAAATTATTTCCAGAATCGAGTACTAGTTCACAACACGGAGGAGGGTCAGAAGTGCGTCCAAATTACCGCAGGGGTACTGAAAGGTTCCATCCTGGGCCCGGTGTTACGGAATGTCATGTATGACGAGGTGTTGAAACTAAAGTTCCCTGTAGGGGTTGTGATATGCCTGTAAGAGGACTTCAAGACAGGGTGGCGACTACCGGGAAAAACCGGGAGAATCAGGGAATATCAGGGATTCAATTTTTGATCAGGGAAATCAGGGAATATCAGGGAATTTAAAATGTCATCAGGGAATATTTTAAAGGCTTAGGATTTTGCACGGAGTTAGTTCTGAATTGGATTTATTTCAATGCATTTGATGTGGACGGTCACCAGCAACCCTACAACAACACTCAATAATAATTTGTTTAAGGTAGAAAAATTTTCCTAGAAAGTAATTTTCTAGAAGAACGCATTCATTTTAGCAAAGGCTTGATTTAACCCCATCACCGCGGAGTGACAAGGTTTTCCTCGATAAATGACCTAGTAATGACCTAGTAAATGACGAAAGTAATTTTCTAGAAGAACGCATCCATTTTAGCAAAGGCTTTATTTAACCCCATCACCGCGGAGTGACAGGGTTTTCCTCGATAAATGACCTTCAAACTTTTCTTACTCAACAACATGCACAATTTGAATAAACTCTATTGTAAATTAAAGGTCGACTTGTTCTCCAACCGTTTTAAATAGTTCCATCGTTGAAAATTTCAAGTATATTTGTTAAACTGCAATTAAAGTTCAAATTTTAGTTAAATTCCCGCGGGAATGGATTAGAGCATTGTAGCACTGATGATACCTTGTACAGGGCTCATAACGGTTAGACAATGCAACTGTAGTGACGTTAATGACCAAGATGTCAAGAAATAGTGATTAAATTTCTTGAAAAGTATCCAAATAGATACTAACAAGTTATCAAGTAGTGCGCGAATTTTATGCTATTCAGTGGTTAGACGAGATTTTTTTCTTAGGTTTCTTGCAATTGCTTCCAAACTGTTAACGCACCTTCTAAAGTCGCCTGCGCAAACTTCACTATCGCCATTGTCATATTCCAGCAATTAAAAATGGTGATTACTTTCTTGCAACCAATTAACAGAAAACTCAAAGACTTGTTCAGTAGTTTGAGTGTGTTCATAACTCGAAATATAGTGAGTGAGTAGTGAGTTAATGTTATCAAATTTCTACCCCGGATTTTTTACCAGCAGAATTAGTTGAAACTAACTTAGCCCGTAAAGACTCAGGACGGCACTTGTTTTTTGAAAATGCTCGTTCTCAGCACTGCACAGTGGTTCGCACGTAGGACAAAAATAGAAAAAAAGTTTTTTTGTTTCCTGCTTATTATCGATTAAATAGATCGGTTATAAACCTGAGAATGCATAAAGCTGTATTTGTTGGCCTATATTTTATGAACAGTTTACTTTTGAGCACGAGTTAAGTGAAGGTGTTTGACACTAGAAAAATCAGCTCGAGCAGTACGTGTTTTTTACATTGTGTATATATTCGCTTTGGAACAAACTCAATTGCTTCATCTATTTATGTTCATCATGAACCATCAGAAAACAGGTATGTTTTGTTATTGCGGTGTTGTTTGTATAGGTATGTGCTAAACTGTAATCATAATAAGTCGTAGGAGGGAACGTAGCAATAAAGTCAAAGAGCACCACTCATACTAAAATTCATCTAAACTTTTAAATGTGTTCCGCGCGAGATACTGTCACCAAATTACCACCAAACGAAAGACTCAGGACTCAGGAAAGATTTGTTTAAGGTTCCATCTGCATATATTTGCATCCAAGTCAATGACAAGCGGCTTAAGATGGGTGCTTTTTCCTTTGAATTTTATGTTTTCTGCATAGTTTCTTAGAAGGGTTGTGGTACATTCAGCTCAAATTTACAAATTTGTACTCAAAAATTTGTCCATGTTCGAATTTTGATATTTGGTGTTGAAATACGGGAGGTTTCTGAGACAATATTAAATTTGTTTGAAGTTTTTCCAATGGTAGAATAGTCATATTTTGATTGCTTTGAGGGTTTTCTTAACGAAACTCTATTAAGCTAAAATTTTGCATAGGGGCTTTTTTCGTGAAGGCAAAACTTTTGAAAACTGGCGCATAATAAAATTCAATGGTCAAACTTTTCCTTATATTCTATTGTCACCCTATTATGTATGCATGATAATGAGAATACCAGCAATTGAAACAAGTTGGATGATGGCAGTCCCAAAAAAGTTTGTTATATTCAAAACACACCTAATTCTGTCGATTTCAGAAGTTTCCAAGAACAATACTGTACAAAAATGATTTATGACCGCCCTTGCCATACAGTTCGAGCCACCGCGTATGTGCACTGGAACGGCCGATTTGGGAAAAGTTGGAATTTTATTTAAAGAATAGTTGCTCTAAGTTTTGGTAAAGGTGCCACCCCTCTGGACCCCTCCCCGTTTTCGTGAGACGCAAATATGTCTGTGTTTTTTTCTAATTTTTCAAACAAATTGAGCAAACAATGGTAATTTTCATACGTATCAATTGCTCCATGTATCAAATCATGTCAGGTAGATGAAATATGGTATGTAGGGTAGGGAACGGCTTAAGCAGTAGCGCCTATTTTAAGCAGTTGAAGAAAACAGGCCTCAAACTCCTGCATTTTGATCAATATCGACAATTTCAATGATGGAAACGAAAACTTTGATCGTCTAGCTGTCTTACAAATATAAGAAATACCGTTAATCACCAAGAAATCTGTGAACAATTGCAATTGAAATAAATCGACCTATATTGCAGCCAAACAGGAGCCACTTCGGGTGCAGCAAAAAAACGCCTGCAAAACAGATGGAAACTGCTTAAAATAGGTTCGGGGTGATTGGAATAGTGTCCCTCGATTGGTACCTTTGATTGATGATTATTAATGTTTGCTAACTTAGTTTTACAATCTGAAAACAATTTCTGACAGAGAAAACGATAGCGAACAGATTGATATACCACTGTTTGAGTTTCACCCAACGCTTTTCGAGTATATCGTCTGAATACACAGGCGGTTCCTAAAGCTGCTTAGAATATGTTCCCTACCCTAATTCAAATAAGAAAATCGTTCTTCAAATTTTAGGCTCTACATTTTTTAAGTAAGGTCTCCTTAATCAATATGCGATGAAATATTTATTTTAGCATGCAAATATTTTGAGAAAAACGAGTTTAAATTCACTCACCGAAAGATCCGGAATGACCTTCAAAGAGGGCAATTTTAAATACTGGTTCTAGAGTGTCTCGGGTTTTTTCTAAAACCCTTCTTGCTGGACTACTTTACGCGGATTTGAAAAAAAAAAACGTGGTTTTTTACGCGGATTTTTGAATTAGCGCGGTTTTTCTTACGCGAATTCTCGAATTAACGCGGTTTTTTTTACGAGGTACGTATCCCCCGCGTGAAAAAACCTGACTGTACTTTGGTGAATTTAAACTGGTTTTCTCAAAATGTTTGCATGCTAAAATAAATTTTTCATCGCATATGGATTCAGGAGATCTTACCGCAAAAATGTAGAGCTTAAAATTCGATAATTTGTTGTTCACTCTCATTCTTACAAAACATAATTCATCCACCTGACATGATTTGATACATGGAGCAATTGATACATATGACATGATTTGATACATGGAGCAATTGATACATTGCTCAATCTGTTTGAAAAATTAGAAAAAAACACAGACATATTTGCGTCTCACAAAAACGGGGAGGAGTCCAGAGGGGTGGCACCTTCACAAAAACTTAGAGCAACTATTCCCCTAGAATAAAATTCCAACTTTTCCCAAATCGGCCGTTCCAGTGCTGAGAATGAGCATTTTCAAAAAACAATTTTCGTCCCGGGTCTTTACGGGTTAAATGAGATTAAATTTATTATTAAAATTTCAAAAGTATAAAAGCACGATGAGGTTTTAAACATTTTGAATATAGTTCTTAAGAAATTCTCAGGAATTGTTTCAAAATGAATATTTCGCCAAATTATTGAATAATGTTAAAAATACTCAAATTTTAAAGCCGGATAAGAAACCAGCTGAGGTGTAAAGTTGTCAAGCAATCATTTTATGATGATACGAGCTAATAAATCTGAAGGTTTATCAAATGGAGCTGCTCTTCTTTACATAGAAAAAGCATTCGACAGTGTTTAGCATAAAGGTTTGATTGCGAAATTGTTAATTTCTAATTTTCTACTTTTTACAGTCAAGAATTCAAAACAATTATTTAACTGATCCAACCAAAATTCCAGATCAAAGCAGGTGTGTCTCAAAATAGTTAATTGATAACACTGTTCCTGTGAATTTTGATGCCCTTAGACGTTTCGGAAATGCCTCAAATCTTCAGAGACTTCAATAAAATTTTCCCGTAAGTAAACGGAAAACGACGAACACGGCGAACAATTACTCTGCGGTCTTTTGACAGATTTCTGCATTTACCAGGGGCATCAAAATGAACAGGTTAAGAAGCTATAATATTTCTAGGGTACTTATTTAAACTTAAGGAAAACTTTTTTTCACTTTTGTCGACCACTGTAATTTTTATTTTCAATCTTATCAAACTGGACGTGTTTCCCAACAAAAAAATATTTTTGTTCAAGATTCAAGTTAGCAAAAGCGAAGCTAAACTGTTTCAATTACTGGTGGGAATTTCAGCAGGAACCAGTTTAAGTTTGGTCCTTTTTAGTTTTGACTTTTAAGATTTAGGTGGAAAAACCTATGATAGTCGTAACATAAATCAGTTTAAATAAGTTTGAACAGTCAGGGAAAAAATTTGAAACATCAGGGAAAATCAGGGAATATCAGGGAATTTATTTTTGGAAATTGAGTCGCCACCCTGACCATATGGGAGCCCCTGCATTCATCGTGTGCTATGATTATCGATACAAGTTCTTTGAAGAGCTTGAATTGTTTTTATTTGTGTTTTAGCAAGCATGCCGTTAAACCAAAAAAAAAAAATTAAGGATTTTCCATCAATATTGACTTTTTATCAAGGTTAAAAGACAATAACTGTTTTTATGTATAGGTCTTCTTAAGCTTTTTTTTATTTTGAGTGTTCTTGTAATTTCATAAGAATTTCGATACTAAGTATATCGCCTTTTTTACGTGATCAAATATTTTTAACTGTTGGCCCTAGATGAGAATAATATGGTTTCCACTTGTAAGCACTCTTCTAATCTTAAGCAGGTATTAGACGAAGCGAATATTGGCTATTTTTGGTACGATTTTTATTTGCACAAAATAAAATCTGTACCAAAAATAAAAAAATATTTGCTTCGTCTAATACCTGCTTTAGATTCAGACATTTTTGTGTATGATAAACAATTTAAAGTTTATCAAAGCGCCATTTAAAGTAAAACCATAGAGAGATCTTCTTGTTCAATATGGGAATTTAATCTAACAATCAATTATGACACTAACGAATTCTTTTTGAATGCAAGATTTGATTGAATTTTCAGCAATCACAGTCGATTGTTATGCCAAATGACCTAAAAATGCATGAAACCTAGGGGTCTGCTCTCATCTAATAAAAAGTAAGACTATGTCAGTTGAAGTTAAATGAATAATAATTTTCGTTTTTGCTTTTAATAATCGGCTTTCTGGGACTTAAGAGCTGATACTGAGATTTAAAAAAATGACAAGATTTCAATCAGTGTTGCTGATTATCGCTTCATTACACTCAAATACGTTACGATTTATCTTGTGCTACGATTATCGATACAAGTTCTTTGAAGAGCTTGAATTGTTTTTTTTGTGTTTTCAGCAAGCATGCCGTTAAACCAAAAAAAAATAAGGATTTTCCATCGATATTGACTTTTTATCAAGATTAAAAAGACAATTACCGTTTTTATGTAGTTCTTAAGCTATTTTTTATTCTGAGTGTTCTTGTAATTTCATAAGAATTTTGATACTAAAAGTATCGCCTTTTATTTACGTGATCAAGTATTTTTAACTTTCGGCCCTAGATAAAAATAATATGGTTTCCACTTGTAAGCACTTTTCTAATCTTAGATTCAGAAATTTTTGTGTATGATAAACAATTTAAAGTTTTTGTGTGTGCCAATGAAAATTCCCTTTTAAAATTTCGTTCAGCAATTGAGTTCAAAAGTTCCGCTTTCTCGAAAAAGTTCCAAAGCTAAAGCATAATTTGAGCTCAATCGAACATTGGAAAGTGGAGCCTTAAAGCGGCCAACGTTTCATTTTTCTGACCAATGAAAAAATTGCACAAAAAAAAACATTTTTTGTATGCTAAATATCGCGGGTAATGTGCGTAGTTTTACGAGGGTGCACAAAATGAACGACAACAGAAGGTGTGACTTAGAAAAAATTTTCCTCATCCAGAACTTGCAATCTCCGATATCTCCGGAATTGTGTTTTGGCCAACTAAACTACTAGGAAGGTAATTTCCCCTAAAGACAATATCATGTCACCCTTTACAGTAAGTCACTATACACAGTGTATGAAAGAGAGACACTCTCAGTTACAAAATTAACTCCCACAATGCAGTGTGTGTGGTTGATCGAGACGTGCTATGAACTGGACACAATAGTGTTCATGTAATGTCGATGGTATTGTAAAGACATAACTTTGTCGCGTCCATATTCAACTTGCCGTAGGTTAAGTTACAGCTAGGATTTTCATGGCATCGACTTCGAAAAAAGGACTGTCGTCATAACAAATGTTACGATCGGTACATATTTGAAGATTAGATCTTTATCGAATAGCTGATTTCCAGTCGCCAGTGTAACAAAAGTCTTCTATTACATACTTCCATTACATAAAACAAGTCAAGAGTCACTTTATTTGACTGACCAACTTTGATTTGGTAAGTGAGTCGGGTGAATTTCAGTCGAGTAGCTGGATTAGTCGACTCAGTTGCTGGTTTGTGACTCAAAATAATTTTAGATGACTTTTCGAATACGACCTATCGCTTGATTCGACAGTGACTGCAACACTGGTCGACAAAAACGAAAAAAATGCTGCCAGAAAGCTCGAAATAGCTCCTCTAAAAAGATAATAGCTTTTTAGCCATTCCTGTGAATTTTGGTGCACCTAGCCATTACCAAAACGCGTCAACTCACATGAGAGTTCGCATAGTAATTGCCTGCCGGATTCGTCGCTCTATAGTTTGTTGGTTATATAACATGTCCCCGAAAACCTTTTTCCTGAAATTCGATTTCCCCGAATGATATATTCCCGAATGTACCATTATCCCGAATATAAAATTTTCCCAAAAATCATTTCCCCGAAAGTAACATTTCCCCGAGTGTAACATTTCCCCGAAATCGAATTCCACGAACGTAATAAAAAAGACTCTCTCGAAAAAATATAATTTCTATGTGAGGAACAATGCATGCTAGAAATCGTACACGAAAAACTAAAGATAGAAAGGTGATCAATTTTATCTAATTTTTAATAGATATGGGATTAAGTGGGAAAATGTCCTTTTAAATCTTTCTAACCTAAATTTAAGTATAATACACCAGGATATCCATGCGGCATCTATTCTTTAAAAATATTTTTTCTTAATACAATATTTGTGTGAAAATGGTGACTTGAAGTACATATTGTCCTTTGAGCAATATTTTGATTTACCCGCTTGTAATGATCTCCTAGTTGATAATTGTCCCTAGATGACTCAGGGCGAGTCGGCCTTTCTACACTTTCATTTTTTGACAACAAAAAGATTGGATAAATAACTCAAGCGCTGTACCTTACCCTACCTACATGTTCCCCTTGCCGAATGTTTTATAAAAAAACAGGTTTATCGTGCAACACTACCTACTTGTTTACTAATAATGACTGTTTGTAAAGTACGCAACCAATAACTACTGGGTTACCTATAATAACTGTTTTCGTATATAAATACGATTGCGCTTCTCCAGAAGTGTTAGTAACAGTTTGCATTTTGTGAAGATGAATAAAGTGAAAATGGAATACACCAAGCCCAAATGCTGTAAACTCTTTCCTGATCGTCGGTGCTCATCAAGCTTACGGAAATTAAACGAAAACGATATTGCAAAATTGAAAATATTGAACAGTCAAGCCCATTTTAATACGTCTTTATCAATTTGTGATTCGTGTAGTTATTGTTTACTATTCAGAATCTGGAACACTTAAGAATATCAGCTTCATCATAATATCGGAAGTACTCCATCATGATACTGTTGCGGTTCAGGTGTTCATTGCCAAATTAATGAGTTTTTTGAAAACAACAATACAGTCGAAAAAAGCGATATTTATGTCTGATGGAGCTCCCTCACAATATAAAAATAGAAAAAACTTTACAAGTCTTTGCTAGTTCGAAACAAAACAGAACGTTGATGCAGACTGGCATTTTTTTGCGACTCCTCATGGTAAAGGCCCATGCGATGCAATTGGTGGCACATTAAAACGAATGGCAAGAAATGCAAGTTTAGCTAAAGAACATGAACATCCCATTACAAGCGCAAAGAATTGTATGATTGGTATAATCAGAAAAGTAATAAAAATTCAACGAAAATGTCATTTAGTTGGGTATCATGTGAAAAATATGAACAAGGAGTAACAGAATGGAGCAATATATTTAAAAAATCTATAATAATAACTGCCACACAAAAGTATCACTCTTTTGTTCCGATTTCAGAAAATAAGATACAAACGAAGTTGTTTTCAAAAGATGACGAATCATTTACTTATGATGTATTTAAAATATAAGGTGAAACTAGTTCTGTAAAGTATGTATGTCGTAAAAAAAATGTTCCCAAGATAATAAAACTTGAAAATAAATATTAGATTTATATATATATATATATATATATATATATATATATATATATATATATATATATATATATATATATATATATATATATATATATATATATATATATATATATATATATATATATATATATATATATATATATACATATATATATATATATTATATATATATATATATATATATATATATATATATATATATATATATATATATATTTCACTTGAAACATTTTAACTCTTTTCTTGAGAACCGTTCGCCCAATCGCCTTGTTGTCAAAGAATGGATTGTATATTTTTGAACAAGCATTCCAATGAACATATGTTTTTTGCTGGAGAAACACGGTCAAATTAAGAAAAACGTGTATTTTCCTAAATAATTATTTTTCGAGCTTAAATTAAAAATGACTCGAAAACCGATGCATTTAGAATGTTAACTACCAAGAGCTTTTTGATTCAAAATGACTCTCTGCATCTTTTAAAATCATCAGAATACAAATATTTTGAAAAATGTTTGAATTAGAATTTTTATAATAAAATAATCTACCATAAAAAAAATATTTTTCATTTCTCCATCCTGGACTTTTTTTTAAAAGTTGCGTATTAACGTCAAGTCTTTAAAAAAAAATAAAAAAAAGTTCAACTCTTTTTTTTTTAATTGACATTTAATATATATTTTTAAATTTTTTTGGTAAAATTTTTTTTTTTTGTACAGTGTATATTTTTTTATGATGCATTTTTAATTCCCTACAACTCATTCTCAGACAATCTTTCTATACAACCAACAGTTTCTGGGCTACAAGGCTTCGAATAAATAAATCATTACAAATTACCCCCCCCCCCTTCCCTATTAAAAAAAACCATTCTGGTCGCAGTCAGTAAATTCATACAAAAAAAAGCCTGTTCTCGTGTGTTCAAAATCCGGTTCAGGAGAAACACTGTTAGTGTCAATAGGATTTTAGCGCTAGCCCCGTAATTGTCCTGTTCTTTTTTGAACTGTGACATTTATTTCAAACTAGCTGACCCGGCAGACTTTGTCCCACCTTTTTTTTGTTTAACCTTGAACGTTTACGATTCCACATATTTTCATTTCAAATATTCGAGGCTTTTTCTTAGTTACTCAAAAGATACAGTTTCTTCTGCTCACACAAAAAAAAACAGTTTTATAAGTTCACATAGAAAAAAACGAAATTGTTTAGTTGGAGGACGTCCTTTTTAAAGAATAAATAAACAGGAGGCCTTTCCAATATATTACAGGACGTGTGAAAAGCATGGGAATTCTAAACTTATTCCTAATACTTTCAAAGATTGACTTTGCCATTTTTAAATAGACATTTCAAATCCAAACATTACGTTTAAACTCAAAGTCAAATCCTTACCTTTGAATTTGCCTTCAAGTTTCGTCGAATTTGTTAATTCCGTTGGATAATTGATCACTTTTCTTGATTATGCATCTACATCAACCAATGTCGTTTACATAATTCTGAATGATTTTCGGAATGAACTCTTATTTCGTCGAGGTTACACGGTACAAATTTTTCTAGACCGAAACCAGTTCGATGAAAGCTTTAACCAAATTCCCTGATATTCTTTGAAATATAACTTCAATTTCCCTGATATTTTTCAGCATTTGGCACAGAAAAGTGCAACGAAGATGAACGCAACTCTGAAATCCCAGTAAAAAATGTATTCGATCGATATGAAACCGAAGCTTTTTATGCTAAAAAAATCAGTTTTTGTGCTAAAGATCCATTTAAAAATGAAACGCGTATCGGTTAAATTTTTTTTCCCTGATTGTTTTTCAGTTTTCGCTGATATTTCCTGATTTCCTCGATAGAAAAATGAATTCCCTGACATTCCCCGTTGATTTTCCAGGTTTTTCCAAGTTTTAAACACCCTGGCTAAATATTGTTTCAATAAATTCTATGCTGTTGAATCGTATTGCATTGCGGTAATCCAATTTCGGGTTATCTGACTGGCGGTATATTGGTTTCTTAATGCTGAATCTGAGATGTCCAAGAGCTCAAATATATTTTGGTAGATGAGAATTTTAAAGGCACCGCACGCTATGTTTAAAGAAGGTTATTATACAAAGTCAATGTATAATATGAATACCTGAAAATATTTCATCGGTGAAAATTTGTTTTTCCTCGATTTATCATTTTATATTTAACAAAATTATACATTCTGATTTTTAAAAAAATCTAGGAACCAGGTATCCAAAAAAAGAATACAACATTTTTTTCCGCTTGAAATTACTGAAATTTTCGTGTAAAAACATTCTTTCTACGTTAATCCAGCTCAAAATGAGATCAAAAACACTTCATTTAAAAAATGTTTATTCTTCATCTTTTACGGCTCAATATTGAAAACCAAGTCTTCCGATGCGCATAAATGTTATTTAGTGTGCGTAGCAATTGCCATGGGATAAAACGATTTGAAGATTTTTCATCATCAAAGTAAGCAAGTATTTGTATTACTACATTTAAAAATAGTTATTTATAATGTGGTGAATAGTAAGTCCTTTTCAGATATGTAGCTTGTAATTAAAAACCTAAATTATTCCACCTAGCGGTCAGACCCAGCCTTTCTCATTCAAACTTATTATTTTTAAAAATAGATTTACATGAACGCTTCAATCCAATAAATGTGTATTCACTTTTTGGGTTCTAAAATAATGATGTTGTAATAGAAGTATAAAATATGAAATTTGACGTAAAGTAAATGCTCAATAAATAGCGAAATAAAAGAAATGACTCTTAATTTCAAACAATTCAATCACGAGCGATACCGGGAACATTCAAATGGTACGATACCACATTTAAATTATATTGTGGCCACATTAGGGTGGTTTACCGGTAATACCAAAACCGGTAAAACCGGTAAAACCGTTTTTTTTTTTCAATACCGAAATACCGGTATTGGAGAGGCGAAAAAACCGGTATTTTCGGTATTTTTCTTTAAATTAAAAAAAAAAACTTGTCAGAATAATAATAAATCATTGTAAGGCTAAGGATTGCTACCCACTTAGGTAGGCGTTACAAATCACATGACGATGTATATAATAAATACATTTAGACAGAAGCAACATTGAATATTAATTTACTCTTATCTATTTATCAATTTTTGTTATCTTTTTGCTTGTTCTGCATGGAATCAGACGATGTGTTTATGTGTATCGATAATATGTCAAAAAACTTCATATCAATAAAGCAAAACATTTATTTTTTTAAGTGGAACAGCTAATCTCTTTAAACACTCATACTCACAGATGCAACTCGTGGGTTTTGAACCTACCAGTTTAACTACAAATTATGAAAATCAAACTAGGCAGTAATCACAATCATGTCAGCGAAAAAACGCAAGTCATTATTCATTTTGTGCTATTTAAAAGTGAAACTAAAAAAATAATAAATAAATATAAATTTGGATTAGGAATTTATTTTTTTTTGATTCAAAGTGTTTACAGGATGAAATAATCAACTAATAAAGAATTTCATCCTAAAAATTATTGTTCTTTGAAAAAGTGGATTTTAAATAGCTGTAGCATGGTCGAAGCTTCGTCGCCCATACCACAGCGGGCTTTTATTAGCAACTAGCTGAATGTTCCCGGATTTGCTCGTGTTAAAATTTCTGCTTTTTCTATAATTTTCTATATTTTTATATATTTTTGACCAACCTCTCATTTCAAATTTATTTCTATTTCAGTTACAAACTTGTTCATTTGCCACATTTTTCGTTTCTCCATCAGGAGCTGAAATTAATAAAATAATTATAATAACGAATAATTTAAACGAACTGTTTGTAGAGCATCGAACAGAATAAAAAAGTTTTTACCTTAGATTTCTTCGGATTCATAAAAAGTAAATTCTGGTCTGATCGTCATTTCTTTTCATTTCTTTTTTTCCCTTCATTCATATACTCTTCTCAACAGTTTCAAATATTGTTTTTCTAAGATTTTTAAAGTTACTCACTAATTTGAAACTAAGTTTTGCGATGTGAATGCAAATTAAAACAAAAATCTGCATGTTTTTTTGTTAATATGAGTTTCGAAATTATGTTCATCGTAATCATATCACTAGATTCATTCATTGAAGTTTTTCAAACACTGTTAAATTTATCCAGTGTTGTATGTGGAACATATACCACAAAAGATCAAAACAATGGTTGCAGAGGTCCAAATCACACAAAAAACTGGACCGTAATGAAGCATAAGTACTCATAAATGCAAAAACATAATTATGCAGCGACACGTCCATATATAGATGCAACCTGAGACGCTAAGCAAAAAATGAACTTCAAATCCAAATTTGTGTAGGTAACATCTTCGGCAGTGATTTACTTCAGCAGGTTTTTGCATAAGACTGCGGCAGAAAACCGGCCGAAGAAAACTACTGCCGGAAACGTTCGACACCCTATATCTCAAATTATTTTTCAGTTTTATTTCAAATAGTACAGAGAGAATGACTTGCGTTTTTTCGCGGACAATCATTATAACTTCTCCAAACTATGATTTTGAGAATTTTGTAGTTGGAAAAGTAGGTTCAAAGTCCACGAGTCACCCCTGGTTTGTAATAACCCGAAAAAAATAAAAATACCAGTTTTTTACCGGTTTTTATTTTTATGAATACCGAAATACCGGTTTTTCAAAAAGTCGGTAATACCGACCACCCTAGGCCACATATATTGATCAAAGCAGGTATAGTGTTAAATAGCACTTGAATTTCTTTTCTTTCCATAACTTTTGAACCACATATCAAATTGTTATGAAGTTTGTTATTTGTAAGTTTGAGAGATGACTCGTTCGTATGACACTAGTAATGTTCAAACTAGACCTGTGCGCCGACCATATCATCGGCGGCGGCGGCGTAGAAAACATTTTACCTCGGCGGCGACCGGCGTGACGCCGTTGGCTCATATCGGCGGCGGCGACGGTGGCGTGTATCGGCGTGACACTAATTACCACTTATAATTGCGCATAATGTGTGCTTTGAACTCTCATTTTCGGTTTTTTTGTTAATTCAACGATAATAAAAAAAATATTGCGTCAGGGTTGACATGATGTCAAAACTAGGAATAAAAATGGTAAGAAATCAAGTAAATAAACCATTCTGACCGAAAAATCCGAAAATATCACCATAGTAATGGAAAATAGCTGAAGTGTTTCTTTCGATGCCTTAACGTTCAAGCAACAAAGTAAGGAGAATTCAGCAAAAACATAGTCGATTTTCAGTGAATTCTCGCATATTGATTAGGGTTTGCAATATTCCCGACAATAGATTTCCCGGGAAACGGAAATAAAAAATCTCATTTCCCGGGAATTCCCGGGAACCGGGAAAGGAAAAAATCCTTTTTTCCTTTCCCGGTTTTTTTTAATGAGATTTCAAATAATGTTTATTAATAAAAAGTTTCAAACAATCGTTTAATATTTAATTATCAATTGAAGAACAAAATTTATTCAAGTTCACTCCAGAAATTCATGAACAATCGTCTATCAATCGCCTCAGTTCCGCTGACAATTTCTCGTTAAGCCCAAATAATGTAGTTCCCTTCTGTAAAACTTTGCTTAAGATCGCTGAATCACCGCTGGTGTCTGATTTCTAAAATACTTCTAAATCACCGATTCCAGCTCTTGTTACATTTCATTAGAAACTGAAGAGTCCAGTACTTTTAGTTTGTTGAAGATAAAGCTGAGTATTTGGCAGCCAGATTTCAGAGCATTTGAATGCCTTCGTAATTAATGTGAAATCGCGGCCACGACCCAAGTTACACTGACTGAGTTTTATTAATTTATTTATTGCTGGTCGCATTGATTTACGGGTTTCAATTTTTTTATCAATTTACAGGTCCAAAATTTTCTGTCAATAATCAAAGAAAAAATCAAGCAACTATCCGCTTAGTAGTAAACTCACTAGCAAAAAAAGACATGAGACGAAGAAACTATTTCTTAATTTATCGTTTACTGAATAAGACAGCATATATTTTTGACAAATAGATTAAGCAAATAATTTGATATTACACGGCAAGCAAATATTGATCGTCGTTTCAAGCAAATATTTGCTTCGTATAATGCGCACTTCGAAGCTGCTCTACACTTCTACGACATAAGTTTCGTGTTTTGATACGATATTTAGTTTTATTGCAATATTGTAAGGAAAATTTTCCGAGGAGCTCGGGAATCCCGGCATCCCGGGAATTAATATTCCTATTCCAGGGATCCGGGAATCCCGGGAAAAGGCAATTCCCGGGAAATCGTTCCCGGGATTACAAACCCTAATATTGATCTAAAAAAAACTTAGTATTCTAGAGAAAACTAAAATCTTTACCAAAAAATAGATGAAAAACCACTAATCATTTTTTCTTAATTTTTTAACATTCTTGGATTGCTCATACGTTTACATAAAAATTAAAAATAAAAATAAACATATAAACTTATATAATAACTGAAACAATATTCTCGAAGCAAACTGGCCCCGTGCAAATTATTGATAATGACTTCGAAATTCTTTATATCTTTCGATAAAAAAGACTAAAGTCTAAATATTTAATGTCAAATATTGTATCAAATTTCCACAAATTAAAATAATTTACACTTAGGAAACAACCCGTTAAGCATACAGACGGAAGGCATACGGACGCAAGGCATAGAACGCTAGTCATAATGGATGGCAGGCATACGGGCACGAGGCATATGGACGCGAGGCCGAATGGACGCGAGGCCGAATGGACGCGAAGCCGAAGGGACGCGAGGCCGAATGGACGCAAGGCCGAATAGACACAAGGCCGAGGGGAAGTGAGGCGGAATACGGTATTATCGTCATCATCACAGCTCCTTTAAATAACATGTATTTCGCTCCAGGATGTCATTTAGAAAGCAATGCACTCGCGGCCTTCGGCTGACTCGCTGTTCGAGCGAATGATGTTCTTACTCGCTACCACTCGTTCGGACTTAATAAGGGAAAGAAACTCTGTTTGAGTAGACCTAGCAAATCTGTAGATCAGTCGATTGTGTGCAAGAGGCCGCCGCTTCCGACGGCGGGTCGGCGGCCGGCACGGACTGTGGAAACCACGGCAGCTTAGTGCCGCCACGTTTCCTTGCCCTCGATTATGCGTCTGCGCCGCATGATTTGAAAAAATATTATGCCCAACCTAAACTCTTTAGGAATATATTTACGCTTAAACTACATACGTAGAGAAAAAAATATCTGAGTTAAATGAAGAATTCATTGAATGACGCATTTTGTCAATCATCAAGGGTGCGACATATTTTTCAATAGACTCTGCTGCGGAATGTATGTTGCAAATCTGGAACACATACTCATGATAAGTGGATCTCATGCGATCATACAATATCGTATTCAGCCTCGCGTCAATTCGGCCTCGCGTCCGTTATGCCATATGGCAGTATGCCTCGTATCCATTATGCATCACATCCATTAAGCCTCGCGTCTGTATGCCTAGCATACTATGCCTAATATCCATATGCCTAGCGTCCATATGTCTCGTGTCCCGTACCCTTCGTAAATACGTAAATACAGGGGAGGTACTTAGCGAAGTGTTACACTGCGTGAGGCCACCATGCAAAATTGCGTTACGTCGGAGTGAAGGGGTATTAAGAACTGCCAAATTCCGCGTTACTTAATATACGAGTGTTTCCTTATCGGCTGTGATTTGCGGTATTTCTATAATCAGGAAAAAATCCAGCATACACAATCACTATCGGCGCGGTACAAATTTTCTCGGCGGCGCGCCGAGTCCAAATCATCGGCGGCGGCGGCGTGCGTAAAAGTGTCGGCGGCGGCGGCGGCGGCGTGGCGTGGCGGCGCACAGGACTATTTCAAATAAGTCGTGTAATCTTTGAGATAATAGAAGTTCGTTGTTTTATTAACAATTTAATACATAGCGGTTGGAATAAAAATACGATTATAGTCAAATAAAATGGGAACCTATAGAAAAGTCAAACTTTTCATTTGACATTAAGACTGTTGAATTTAGTCCACCCATTTTTGAGCAAACGAGTGAATTTGAAAAGTCACCGGAACATGTTTCTTTTCACAATTTTTGAACCACGTGTTTAATCACTATAAAATTCTTCAATTAACCTTTAACTAGCCCGTTCATTTGATACCATATTGTTCAAATCGGTTGTATACTTTCTGAGATAATGAAGTTTCGTGATTTTCACATTTCGATACATTACAGACGAAGTTACAGTTCGATTACAGCAAAATTCAACAGGGTGTTATGAGGCAGCTAGACCTTTCATTTGACACTAATTTTGTAGAAATCGGTTCAACCATCTCTGAGAAAAGTGAGTGAGTTTATGTTGTCTTCGGAATATGTTTCTATTCATAGCTGGATTTCACAATTTTAAACATAACAGGCAAAGTAATAGTCCGATTGCAAAAAAAATCAATAGGGTCTTATGGGGTAATTAGACCTTCCAAATGACACTGATTTTGTGGAAATCGGTTCAGCCATCTCTGAGAAACATGCGTGAGATTAAACACTCTCCAGAACACGTTTCTTTGAATAACTTCTGAACCACACGTTCAATCTTCATGAAACTCAAAAGTTAAGGGTTTTTTGAGTAGCTCGTTTATTCAAAACCAATTTTGTTAAAATCGGTTGAGCAGTTTCTAAGATAATGATGTTTCGTGATTTTCACATTTTTTAACATAACCTCTAAACTAAAAATCCGATTGCAATGAAATTCAATAGGGTCGTATGAAGCAACTAGACCTCTCATTTGCAATTAATAAACCTTTGCAGTTAAACCTGTTTTTGTGCGAAATTTATTTTGTGCGACTTTTTGTATGCGGTTTTTGTGCGTTTTTTTTTGTGCGGTATATGAAAAAGGACCACATTCGATACGATTTTTTTCGATACTTGAAATAAATTTCAACGCATTACATGAGCATTGCGTCAGCAATTTACTTTTCGAGCAAGTTTTACGTAGGAAAAACCCTGTATTGTTAGCCTTCGAAGTACAGCGGTTGGAAAAATTATGTTTAAAAAAGTTACGTTAATCAATTAGATGTTCTAAATTATGTTCTTATAGATATTCAGAATCAGAATCATCAAGTTTCGAGTTTGTTTTTAAATGAGATTTTTTCATGTGGTCCCTATTCACCGCATAAAAAAATGATTTTTTCATAATGTTGCAGAAACATTGTTTTATTGTGAAGTTTCAAATAATTTTTTTGTGCGGTTTCTATCTCTCGCGCAAAAACAGGTTTGACTATAATAGTAATAGCTCAAACATAAAATGATAGAAGTTGAAATATTTGATACAGCAAAAAAATGAACTTTAGAATGTGACTAATGTCGTATGCTGAAACAGCAGCACATATTTCAGGTTTGTTGTTCAAATGGTTTTCTTGCATTTCATAAATTTCCTTGTGAAGAGCTTCGGTCGTTTGCTCTGAATATTTCGCAAGGCCTCCATGTGATCGCTTGCTGAACTCTGGCTCATGAAATTTCGGGATGTGAAATTTTGGTGTCCGTCATATGTTTGGAGGACAAACCTAACGAGAATTTATAAATAAACAAAATTCAAGACCGTTAATTATCATGAAGTTACCATTAGAAAACCTAACCCAATATTGTAGCAACTGCCACAAAACACTTTAAAATAGATGATATAATTTTAGTATAATTTGTTGAAAAGTCTTTGTATGACCTGCTTCAGACTTCGATCAACGCGTTCAAGTTGTTTGGCCGTTTTGAAGCACAAAATGCACACTTTTTCACGGTTTTCTTCGTGACCATACATTTTGAGTATTGCTATTCAACTGAGTGAAAAGCCTGATATGCAGTTGATTTTTTTTTTTCAAATTGTTTAATCACTATGGCAGTTACTACGCACACCAAATAACATTTATGCGCATCGGAAGACTTGGTTTTCAATATTGAGCCGAAAAAGATGAGAAATAAACATAACTAAATGAAGTGTTTTTGATCTCATTTTAAGCTGGATTAACGTAGAAAGGATGTTTTGACGTGGGACTACGTCTTTGTTTACTATACTGGGATGCATTCTATAAAATTGTAAATGAAACGGGCAAATGTTGTGTCAGATTTCAAACGTTAATAACAGCATATCCACACGATGGATAACAATAACCAATATGTTGTTGGATAGATAAAATGTATAACAATTTTGTAATATGCTAATTATCACTCTGATTTCATTGCTAAGCGGTAAAATTGATAAAAAGTTTCAATAACAAATTTACGCGAATACACCAATTACATGCGAGCATTCCTAGCACAGACGACATGCATGGAAACCATCCGTTCCCTGCGATATTCTCTGTATCAATATCGAAATAAAAATTGACAGAGTCTCCCCGTCCCAATAGGTCAATTTATTTTTGCTTCCATGAGCTTAGACTAATATGATGTCTCGAAGGTAAACGTTTTCCTAAAAGTTTGAAACAATACCCATCCTTAAACAATTTCCAAACCTGCGTGTTAATTTCTGAAGAACCTAATAAAAACTGATGTCTTGAAAGAAAACATGCCGGTAAAAGCAACAGTACCAGTGGAGTAAAGAACCGCAGGTTTCTCGTCGTCTATGATTGCAGTGGTACTCTTCTATTCGTATATTTCAGCGGTACACTTCAATTCGTACTGAAGCGGTACTATTCGTATTGCAGTGATACACTTTTGTTCGTACATTTCTATTTGTGTGCAATTGATGAAAAACTGCAATGCTGCTGTTGATGGTGATTGAAAGTTTGTCTCATAAATATGATAACCATAAACTGCTCATAATCGCATATTTGTAACAATTGCAAAATTGTTTGTTCGAGTTAATCGCACTTTAATATTTTGACCTTAAATGCATTGTTCCTAATATATTCTTGCAAATAGACACTTTAGCTAAACTTAGTATCATGAAGAAAGCACTACTTTACACTATGTATACATTGAATATTATTCTCGAAGTCGAATTGGTTGAAATTTCGCAATGATACATTTATGTCGTTACTTTTAAGCTATTTTTGGAATATATCACAGGGAAAATGATTTTTTTCATGTATTCAACAAGCATGAGCTGAACATCAGAAACGGATCACTGGTGGTTGGTTACCGGACCAGCATAACTTCCGAATTCCATAGGATGCAGATGTGGATTCAGATGCAAACTTTTCTGACAAAAAAGTTGGAAAAGTTAAGTAGTGTGACAATTATGCGGTTATTCACGCTATGTGACAAAACAACTTGGTATTTTTTACGACTTTTTTCAAACAAACATAAGCATATTTTTTTAGATGTGAAAAGTACATACTATTCTAAGCATTTCCCAATAAAAAGCACGAAATCCATAAAATGTCGAATGTTACATCTATGCGATCACAGGCAGTAAATTACTCAACGAGAATTGTAAATTTTTGCAACGGATATCTATTTAATTTTATCTTCGATATTCACTAAATAATCGTCACCGGATAGTATCGAAAGAGTAAATTCCTAAATATATACATTTATAGAAGAGTAAGAGCCTGCGAATGCTTGTGATTTTTTGTTTATTTACTAAGATTCATTCAGAATCTCTTTTTACATTTCAGAATTGTCAGATGATATATTATTATTTTAAGCTTTACCATAATAAACGTATATTACCTGTCTTCGTAATACAGCGAATGTAGTAGAAGGCAAATGAAAAAAATTGTCAAGCAAAAAATAGAAATGTAATTGTGGATTGCTACGATTTTTTTTTCATCTATAATTTATTTGACACGGCACAAATACAAATTAATGTTTAACGACGCCAATTATATCTGGTAGCTTACTTTCTAAAGTATCTTAATAAATCAAAGCAAATTGTTTATCCTCGCTGCCGACTACGAGCTGAAACTGAATCTAACTTAAAGCTAGAATGTTTTGCATTAAATGCACTGGTTTGTTGTTTGATGGTTTTCCATTGCCATTGGTAAGCAGCATATGTAATGTGTTCCACTACTGGGCCAAGATGTTACGGACTGGCATATTGGGTTGTCTCCCTCGGGCCCTGAGAGTATCGTGCGGGTCTGGGTGCTGTTTCCGGATCCGGAGTCTTAAGGTGTTCTTGTCGTTTGGTTGGATGTAGGCGGAAGGGAACAGGACTAGACTGGGGCGTGGATGGATTTCAGGAAAACGTATATAAGGGACAAGTAGATTGCTACGATTTTTTGCTGGAACTTGTTAATAATTTTGTTTAACATACACCCAACGCAAACGGGGAACATTTTATTACTTTAGGGCAATTTTTTATTACTTATTGTGTCTTATGACTGCGCATTATACACAAAGAGTAACAAACAAAAAGTAATAAAAATTATGACGGCCACACGCTTGTATGTGTTTCTGGAGGAGAACATACAGCCAAGCACTGCAATGCATGTGTTAGCAAGACTTCACTCGCTGCATTTGTATTGATGCAACGATCAGGTTCATTTTTGTCCCCTTCATCCACACATAATCAAAATCTCAACCGTCAACCTCAAATGTCTAATTAGAAACACTTTCGTTTCGTCCCCCAGTGTCTGGAGAGGCACGAGTATTGTATTTTCAAACTGGTGCAAATAAGTTTCCATGAACCAATGAGTATGTGTTTTAGATATCTTGCAGGAAAGCGAATGTTTTTGTTTTTCTCTAACGCAGTTTAGAGATCGTGATGTCATATTTTTTCTCTTCTCCGTATTCTCCGTATGCGTGTATAGTTCACGCACACCGAATGAATTGGAGATTGATGAAACTTGTAACATGTGCAACATATGCGACGGTGTGTGATTTTTTTTTGCTTGAGATGGAAAGGGAGCAGTTTTCGCCTGAAAAAATCTTGCATGTAGTTGAAACGACCATTATTAGATAGTCGTACTCCCGTAACACGTGCTAAATATATGGCAGTATGTGTTGTTACTTGACTGAGGAAGAATTTTATTGCCTTTTAAGTAAAAGGTTTGTTAACCAAAAGGCAATTTTGCGCTATTGCTTCTAAAGTAATGAGGAAAAGTTTTGCGTGTATCTTTTTATGTTTGCCAATTAATCAACCTTTGTAAGGGCTTCCATATTATTTTGAAAGTAAGATCCATATTAAAGATTTGATTTAATTAGAGTTAAATAAGACAAAACCATTCATTATGATAACGTAAGTATTATTGGATTTGGTTTTTGAGGATATAGAGTTAATTCTGACGTTGACGCATTATGAGAAATTCTTGGTGCTTCTTTAACAAGCACGATATGCTTGTGCCTTGTCAAATACAAGTTGTTTGCACAAAAAAATACTACAGGCATAATATCGTCAGATATGAACGATATTCTTTCGAGTGTTGTTGAATATATATCAAAAATTGATTTCCAGGGGAGGCTGAAAATAAAAATACGTTCAGTCGCTGAGCAAACACATTGATTCTGTATGCAGACTCTGTAATTTTGTAGCAAAAAATCCCCTAATTACAGTGTTTAGTCCCACGTCACCATTTCATACAACCCTAGGGATGTATACCTTGTAGTATTTACACGAAAATTTCAGTAATTTTAAGCGGAAAAAAATGTTGTATTAAGTTTTTTGATACCTTGTTCCTAGATTTTTTTAAAAATCAGAATGTGTAATTTTGTTAAATATTAAATGAAAAATCGAGGAAAAAACAAATTTTCACCGATAAAATATTTTCGGGTGTTCATATTTTGAAACTAGAGGGCTAAAACTATGATCCTACGGAGAAACATTTTAGGTACATTGACTTTGTATAAAAACCTTTGAACATAGCGTGCACCGTTGAATTTCTTTCAACTTACCTGAGCCACTAGAAATTTCTCTTCATACACCGGATTAATCACAAATCGTTGACAACTAAACTATTTGCTTTCATTGTCGCTTCGTTAAAAAATGACCGAATTATCACGTTTTAGTGAGAAAAAATTCTAGTAGTAGTGAAGGTTATCAATTGATAAACAAATCAACTCCAACTGCCAACGCCTTCTAAGGGCATCCTCATACTGCACCGGTCGCTGCTAAACGCGCCAGAGAAATAGCAGCCGGGCCTCCGGCAAGCATCGCGCTCTCAAATTTGGCAGCCCGATAGCAGCGCTACTAAAGGTGTATGCTGGAGAAACGTCAAACCGAGACGATAGCAACGACCGGTGTGAAAACGGGTGTGTGAGCAAAATAGCCGCGCTGTACACAATCGCCATAACAACTTAAATAGTAGCGCACTGTTAAGGATGCCCTAAGAACGCAATATGTCTTCAATCTATACTGCTGTTGTATGCAGTGGAAAATCGATTTCTTTTTTTTTTAAAGTTTCCCCTTCAATATTTCACAATCTTTCTCGCCGTACAAAAATGCTCTGTGTTAAGACGAACACAACAAACCAAATTGAGTACAAATCGAGCGATCTATTCCCAAGTTATGAAGGTTCGCACATTTCTGTCTCTCTCCCTTATTTATATACACTAAGGTCGCTTTTTACGCGGATTCCGGAATTTACGCGGTTTTTTTTACGCGAATTCCGGAATTTACGCGTTTTTTTACGCGGATTCCGGAATTTACGCGTTTTTTTACGCGGCACGTATCCCCCGCTTAAAAAGCGACTTTAGTGTATTTAGATAATCAATTGTTTCACTAACCTGTGGGCTTTGTACAACATTCAGTTCAGGCGGTGTAGTAGTAACATGTTCAGTGATGTTTGGCAAATACGATACGGAACATACTCCAGTGCTGCGATGTGTGCTACTATTTCGACCAACACGTGATTCTTCATCATCACTAGAATGACTAGAAGCAAGTTCCAGACTCCGACCGTCGGTTTCACTTCCTGAATCCGAGTCACGTTTATGACGTCTTCCCTTTCGATAATTGTCTCCAACTTCTTTAATTTTTCTCATTGTGCTACCGTCATAACCTCGCATGTATGACGGCACCCCGTCGCTGTTCGAATTGTAGTTCGAGGTCGTTGTTGATGTATTTCGGAACTGGCCATCGCTTCTATAATATTACATGATATAACTGCAACTGATGAATAATAAGTAAGAATGTAATCTACGCACCTATAAGGGCTAGAACTGGTTTTAGCAGTACTTCTAGAAGTGGTACTGGAAGTGCTGATTCCAACATTACGCCTAGCTGTATCATACTGGTTTGCGAATCCTGATGTTTTAGCAGTTTGACCAACATTTTGGGAGCTATTGCTGATTGCCAGTGAAGAATCCAATAAAGGAACTTTCCGACCCATGCATCTTAGGAAAGTTCTATGCAAATTTTCACGAACACGTTTGTTGATAACACAATATCCAACCACAGAGAAAAAAGCATGTATAATCACAGTTGCTGACAATAAAATTTTCAGAAGTTGTGAGCTCTCGGAAGCAGCAAGAACTGCCAGTACCCACATAATTCCCATTAAAGGAAGAGAAACAACTGAAAGCCATAGTAGAGTACGCAAGTTTCCAAAGCCCATGACATGATCCTTTATTGTAAATGCAGCTTTTACAGACAAAAACAATATGAGTAGATCAGCTGTTGACATCACTACGATTGGTCCCACGAGCCACCAGATAACTGATTCGTATACGGAAAGCCAACAACTGAAAAATAGAAACTTTCAAATAACTTCGCAATGTCTAAACTAAATTTTAACTTACAAAATGTTATTTCCATATTCGTGCACACGAACACCAACAGAAAGTCCCACCAACAGTGCTGGAGCTCCATATCCCAAAGTATGGTAGAATCCCATTGGGCCGTGGTTAATATCTCGCATTTCGGTCAACATACGATAAAGATGTACGCAGTCGACTGTCGTCCATGCAAAGGCTGCCAGCCATGCATAATGCATTGCTATAGCCATTAACTTGCATGAAAACTATGATAGGAAAAAAATTATGTGAGAACAGAAAACACTTGTATACGATAATCATGCATTACACATTTCGACCAATGGTAATCTGATCATAACTGCTATTTTGAATTCTGATTAAACGAATACTGTACCATGTATTATGGTTAGAATTCAACATTGATCAAAATTGAAATTTCATCAGAAGTGGAGCTTACCTCATTATCAACTAATTCTCGGCGAGCTTGAATTCCAGCGAAGAAAAGCAATTCCGCTACGAATATACAAAGAAGCATATTCTGATGAATAGTGTTGGAGTTGGTTTGAAGACCTCGAAGTAAAGCTAACGATAAAATCACGACAAAAAGCATCGGTAACGACATGAGAAAAGCCGAATACGATGTTATCTGAACAAGTAGGGATGGTTCGGGAATATCCTCTGGATCGATCACATCCACCAGAACGGCATAACTGGATACTTGACTACATGTGCAATTGATGAGAATTGTTTTATTGAACGCTAGCAAATCATAATCTGGAATTTCGGTTTGACATCCTAATCGAGTCCACATATTAAGATGGTTATTCCAACGCACGCATTGCGGATTTGAACGAGGTCCAAACCAATTTCTAGGAATTTGCAGCCACATTTGCAGTTTGATAGGTTGAGGAAGATGAGGATTTCCCAACGATTTATATTCCAATTGTATATTATCATCGGTATTGTCATCTGTATCATGAGTAAATTGTTGAACCAGGCTGCGTTTTTTTAAATTAATATACTTTCGTTTATCTTGTTCGCCTTTAGTGTCACTTTGAGCGATTAATGGTGATAAAACGACTGTATCAGGCGGATTTGATACTTCAAAAGGATTTTTATCAAAACTCATCACCATTTCATGATGATCGTCTAAGAGTTGTTCGTGTTCATTTATATCATGGATTGAAATTTTGATTTCATTCGTCAATTTTTCGCTGGCATGCTCATGTAATGGAGAATTGAAAATATCTATTTCTTTCTTACTAATCTTTTCCATAGAACTCAGATGCTCATTTGTTGCCATTTTGGACTCCACATTCTTAGTTTTGTCAGGTACCAGAATGACTAGTGATATCACTGCGCTGGCAATTTGGACATCAATACCCCACCGTCGTGTGATTGTTTCATCAAAATTAGCAGGAAAAATCGATCCCACGTTTTTGTACTGCGCATAGCACACAATTGCTCGATGATCGTTGATGGAATCAGACACCTCATTTTTGTCAGGTGGTGATATACCTAACATGTCAAGGGGTATCACAATTTTACTGTGTTGATCAAATTTGCTTTTGTCTTGAATGTAATTGTTGTATTTTGGGAACGTAATTTGCAGCTGCTTGTGCTTATTTGATTGTTGTAGGAATGAGCTTGTATCTGGTAATATTACACTTTCTGTTGTAAACAGATTCACCTTATTGTTTTGATGGTAGAACTCATTCAACAATTGCGGTTCGTAACCAAACAGTGATTCAGTAGTTACAACGTCCATGCCAAGCGCTATATTCTCATGTACTATTTCGAATGGGTTCGTGTAGGTATCGTGCTGTGTACTTCCAAGAACATACATATATCTGTTGAGTACCTCAACTAGATCATTTGGCCCCCTTTGGGTGAGATCAGTAACTCGTTTCCATTCATGGTGATAACGTGGATCTAATATACATCCTGCACTTTCAACCAGATTTCTGATATAATGCTTATCCTGACTGTGTGATAAATTCAAACCTTTTTGGTGTATTTCATAATTAATTAGTTCGTGTAACAATCGTTCTGTTATCAGTAGATCTGCTCCATATAATTTACCTTCATTATTATGTTGCATATCACTTAAATAATCAAAATCCCAATCTTCTGATTGCCAAAACATATTTCTCGAAACGTAGGAAGTTTCTAAAGTATACATGTTTCTCATGCGATTTGATTCTTCACGATTCATCTCTCTAGCGCGACCTACGATCTCACAAGCATTCTGCAACGTGCTGGCAATCTTAACCGACACAAATGTGTTCAACTCTAACCCTTCAGACTCAATTTGCGAAAGCTGTTTGCGAAGATCCAGAAATTGTTCTGATGTACAGTTGAACATATCGGGCTGTCCCCAGCCGCCTTGAATTAAATCACATTTCCGTGTTCCTTTTCCTCTAGCAGGGAGAGGGCAATTTTCTATTGAAATTTCACCAAACGTTGTTCTAGGCCACCAGAGACCAGCTGAAAAAGATTTCGGGCAAGCATCGTAAACCACTTCGCAACCATGAAATGTAACTTCAGCGTAGGGATTAGAACATGAATCACACCGCCTACCAATTACTCCATCTCGACATTCGCACTGCCCAGAACTGTTGCATGATTTTCCATGAGAACCCACTGCATAACATTCACATGGCAAACAGGCAGAATCATTCGACTGTTGATAGTGATTTTCTCTGCAGTAGCATTGACCAGTGGTTTTATTACAATCGGGATGATAACCTTGTTTTAGATTGCACTTACAAGGTCCACAACCTCGTTCTCCCCACCATCCAGCTGGACAGGGCTGTTGAGTTTTTATTTCGCAATATTCTCCGGAGCTAACAGTACTGTTGCATTCGCATCGGTAACCTCTATTAGATGCAGAATCAGCGCGACAAAAACTGTTATCTTCACACGGTTTAACTGTACAAACTGGTAAACAGTCTTCCCCAACAAATCCATGAACACATTCGCAGTGCGCTTCATCCCAACTGCTTACGCAGCGGGAATGTTCTGGACAGTTATCTGGGCATTTCGAGTTGGATTTACATCCATCAATAACGTTTTCACGGATTGTTGGTCTGTTTAAAACCGATTGGCTACCACCGATGCGAATATCTTGAATGCATCCCTCGTAATATCCATAATTCCCGTACGCAGTGCTAGTACTTTCGGACCCTCCTATAACTATCCGTCCAACGTATAGTCCCTGTATTTTTTGCGTTATTGGTAGTACTCCTGTACGTTGACCGTAGTCTACAGAAAGTGATACTTCCGTTCCAAGCCATTTTATTTCAATTCGATGCCAGGTTCCATCAGCAAGATTTGTGCCGGCTAGGAACATTGGTTCTGAATTATAAGTATAATACAGTATCCCATCTCGTAGTGAAATTATAGCTGAACTATTCTGACCAACTTGAACTTGCATTAAAAACGCATCTTTTTGTCTGGTTTTTATAGATAATGCTGTAAGCCACGGTAATTGAATTGGTCTTAGTAAAGGGTTAAAACTTAAAATTCCATCACCATTGAAGCGCCAAGGTAGGGTAACTGATTCCTGGCAAGCATTTCCGGTGAACCCATCAGGACAGTCACATTCCCATCCTTCACCCCATCCTTCTCGACAAGTACCACCATTAAAACATGGCTCTGAAGCACATGATGCTGATTTTTGCGGGCATCCTGCTACTGTTCCGTTGTCAGCAATGAAAGCATTTAGGTCAATGTACTTATGATCAATGTACACATCTGAAATACATCCAATATAGTCGTGCGATTGAATTTGAAAATGCGTCGATATTTTTGGCAGTCCTCCAATTTGCAAAGGACCTGTAAGGTCTAAAAATCGGTGACACGACTCGGTCAACGATGCACACTTCCGATTTAGTACCATTGTAGTCTGGTTTGCACAATTCCATTTTTGACCAAGATTCGCTAATGCCAATGCCTTGTCACAACTATCAACCGACAGTACGACAGTTCTATTAAAGTAGTTCACTTCAATGGAATGCCAATTTCCATCCGATATTCTTTTGTCCTGATCCACTGTAACCGATTCTATTTTATCGCCGAGTGAAAATGAGAATACAATTCTCGCATTGATAACTTCCAGTGCAATGAAGTCATGTTGTTCATTGTATCTCCCATTATACAGAAGCAAACCGTTATCGCGGACCGTTGCAAAACTCAGTTTTATATTGAATCTATGCCTCTGTCTCATACTCGGAAAAGTTAGGAAAGAATGTCTTGTAAATGACCTTGATGATAGTTCACAAGTTCGTGTGTAAGAAGGGTTACGTGGAGTATTCAGCGTGTGAGTTAAACAACTATATCCATCACTGCAAGTATCAGTTACACATGGCTTTAGATTTCGAATTTGTGTTTCACAATCAACACCAGTATATTGCTCCCCACAAATGCAAGTATATCCACCTTCTCTCCGAATGCAGCTGCCACCATTCAAACAAGGATCGGAGTAGCATAAATCTACTTCTGTATCACATAAATAGTGTTCTTTACTGCCTGTAAAACCTTGGGGACATTTGCAAGCAAAGGTGTTGACTGGATATATCGGCCGAAATAAAACTGTTTCACTACTGATGAAACCAGACGCATTTCCAAATTTAAGAACAGTCAGACATTGTTCGTAGTTTAGACACGGCTCTCGAACACAAAGGTTGTCATCAAACGGCAATACTTGAACAGTAGCTAGTCTGGCTAGAATGGCTCTATTAAGATATACTCTTTCTTGCAGGTATTGAGGAGAGTAATATTCCTCAAAAGATACATCAGGGCGACGAGCTGAAAAGCTAACATTTAATATGCGACTATTGACGTCCGTATCATCTTGAATGGAAAAAAGGTATATGTTTTCTTTGGGGCATGGGATAATGGCTGCTAGTCCATCAAGAAAGAAGTTTAATAACGGTGATAAGAATGCTCCTTCCGTCATTTCATCAAGACGAACAGTTACTGAATTGAATAACATATCTTCGGTTACTAAACGCACGATTAGTTGCATAATGGCTTTAGCTTCATTAATACCGTCTGTCACTGATACTTCCATTGCAGCAAATTTTGGAACGTTGGTATTTAATTGTGGACTTAATGTTAAACCACCGGTTGAACTATTCAATTTTACTAAATTCGCATTGTTGCCCGACAGTATTCGGTACGTCAAACGATCGGTGACGTCAGCATCAAACGCTGGTATTTTTCCAATGACACCACTAGGAAAACAATCCCTAAAATTGTTGAAAATCACCTGAAAGTCTTTTAACATAGGTGCGTTGTCGTTCACATCTGTTACAAGTACTTCCACATGAACGTCGTTTCGTAACGGTGGACTAGCTGCTCTTATAATCAGTTCAAATCGTTTTTTCGTTGATTCGTAATCCAGCTCAGTCATTGTTAGAAGTTGGGCTCTTTCGGAACCTGGCCTGGTGATCAGTGAAAACGAATTTGAATCATCACCGCCGATTATTGAATAATGTACAATCGCATTGACACCTTCATCTGGATCATGCGCGTGAATTTCACCGACTACCGACCCCACCGGGCTATTTTCTGGTACATATAAGATTATTTTATCACTTGAAAACGTTGGAGGTGAGTCGTTCACATCATCCAAGCGAATTTGAACTTCAACCGAACTGCTGAGAGTTGGAGTTCCTTTATCTGTCGCATATGCTGTTAGATGATAAATGGGAATGCTTTCCCGATCGAGACCTTTATTAGTACGAATAACGCCAGAAACTGGATCCACTATAAAAGAGCCATCCTCAACATCTTTGAGACTTAGAGTGTATTTAATTCTTCCGTTTAAGCCCATATCAATATCAGTGGCAGCTATTTGTGTAATTGATGTCCCTATAAGTGCATCCTCTGGAATTGTCGCCTGGTAAAGTGGAACTTTAAATTGTGGAGCATTATCATTGACATCTGTGACGCTTATTTCTACATCAGTGGTGTCGCTTAATGATGGATTTCCGCCATCCTTTGCAGTTACTGTTAGTAAATAGCCACTGATCGATTCCCTATCTAACGGCGCGTTTGTTATTATTGCCCCCGTTTGTGGATTGATGCTGAACGGTTCGTTTGACCCAATACCATTTACAGATTCATCGTTAAGCATATATGTTATCTGAGCATTGACGCCTACATCGCTGTCAATCGCATAAACTATTAGCACTGTTGTGCCTATCGGAGCATCTTCAAAAACTGAGGCAGTATAAGGGGCATTTTCAAATACTGGAGCGAAATTGTTGGCATCTGTTATGTTGATGTTTACGATAGCTGTGTCCGTTCGTTGACCACTATCGGTTGCTGTTATTGTGAGGGCAAATCTTCTTTCCTGTTTGTAGTCCAACGATTGAGCAATCGTTATAAGACCGCGTCCATTTTGCGATGTAACTGAAAATCGACCTCTTGTGTTTCCCGCCGTGATTTCATAGTGTAGTCGCGAATCTTCATCAGGATCAGTGGCGGTTACTGTCGCTACCGGTGTCCCTGGGGGTTGATCCTCTGCGATAGTCGCTTCGTAATATTTTGGACTAAAGGTAGGGTCGTTGTCATTGACATCTTGTATAGTTACCACAACCGAGGTGCTCGCTGATTTTGGTGGAATTCCTCCATCCAGAGCAGCCACATGGAAGCTATATCGACTCTGATCTTCCCGATCTAATGGTTTTGTGGTGTGAATCCACCCAGTTCTTGTATCTATTGCCAAGGGTAGATTATCGTCTCTGTCTTGTATGCTGTATGAAATCTCAGCGTTTGACCCCTCATCAGAATCGTACGCTTGGACCCTTACAATATTATACCCAACAGGTACGCTTTCTAAAACAGCCTCTTGGAACTGCGACGTGTAAAAACGAGGCGCATTATCGTTTGCATCTAGAACATTAACCAAAAGTTGAGTGGTATTACTACGTGAAGGACTGCCTCCGTCCTGTGCTCGGATAACCAATCGATAGCTACGCACGCTTTCATAATCCAGTGGTTTCACAAGAGACACATCTCCGTTCATTGAATCGATGGAAAACTGAGATTGTGTGTTCCCACCAATGATCGCATACCTGCAAAGAAAAAAAAACTTTATTTTGAAAATATTTATCAAATGTACAGAGCTATTCCTCTGCCTTTTCAAAATTGCGATAGCAAAATGATAAATGAATCGAATAGTTTTCTTAGTCGTAATCTAGCCATTCTTTTAACATGATCTGAGAATAAAACGAGATTTGGCTAACCTACAAGCTGATTAATATAGACCTTTTTACGTACGAATGTGTTAGTGCCACTAGTTGAGGAAAATATTTACAAATCGCCGTTTTGTTTGTAATGCTATGTTTTTAGCAGCTGGACAAATAATAAATTGAACACTTATTAAAAATTCTAAACTCGTTTCTGAATAAATTTTTCATTCGTGATCATGAATCGGAAGAAACTGCTAAACATAATCGACCAAAAATGGAAACAAAAGCAACTTTACACGGGTTTACACGTTCACTAGTGTGCGTAGGTGAAAAGTCACTTATCTCTATGGACCTTTTTACGTACGAATGTGTTAGTTATTAGTTGACGAAAATATTTACAAATACCTGTTTTGTTTGCAATGCTATGTTTTAGCAGCTGGACAAATATTCAGTTGAACACTCATTATGTGTTTTAAACTTATTTCGGAATAAATGTTTTCATTCGTGATCAGAAATCAGAAAAAGCTGCTGAACATAATTGACCAAAAATTGTTAACAGTGATAAAAGTCGAAGCAACGAGATGCGATGATTTACAGTTTGGAGAAAACAAAAGCAACTTTACACGGGTTTACACGTTTACTAGTGTGCGTAGGTGAAAAGTCACTTATCTCTATTGTGGGGAAAAATACGCATAAGCCGCGGTGCAAAAGTACGCACTAAGGGCCATTAATCGTATCTTCAGCGGTGGTCCAAATCGTTGTTTTGTTCTATTTTTTGGAACATACTCAAACTCACTGCTACATCGATGTTGTAAATTTTGTTCTATACCAGATCTAAACTGAAAAATTTTGAAACTGCTATACGTTTTGATCTATTTTTGTCACTTTTTGGAACAAGAAATATATCGTTTCAAACCGTTGCACGCTACCAATTGGTAGGTAAAATGTCATATTTTAATTGAATACCTCATTTTTAGGTATTTCCATATAATCTTTGCGGGCGCCGTGGGATTAACAAAACAAAGATTTTTTACATCAATTTCACAATTGATTTTTGTGGCTTTTCCGAAGCGGAAAATAAACAGTTTTGTCATTCTTGGCTGAAAATAACTAAAGATTCCATTAAGGAAGCCGACTAGCAAAAGGGAGTATTCTGAAAAGCCGTAAAGGATCACGGCCAGGTTTAACCATTTTGTTTGCAACCATCAGCCATCAGGAAGGCATATACGTTGGCTATCTAGCCTTCGGTAACTGCCTTAATTTTAGTGTGACTACCAACATCGATTAGTCTCAAGAAGCAGGAAAATGTTCCCCGAAGACACTACAAAAGTTACAAGAATATCAATTTGTGGTTATCTGGGTATCCCTGTCGGGTCCAACACGAAAAAGTGGTTTTTATCGCGGACATCACAATTAGAATGATTCAGTTCATTTATTTAAATTTTTGCATTACGTATAATTTTTCGATGACATACTAAAAACTATAATTTTACCTAATCGCAGCATTGATTCCTTGATCAGCATCTGTAGCTTGAATATGGGCAATAACGTTGTTTTCGTTCGCCCATTGGTCCTCATTCACTTGGACAGTATACGTTCTTTCACTAAACTGTGGATAGTTATCGTTGTCATCAAGCACTTTCACATAAACTGTTGTTGATGCTGATTTTTTTTCTACTTGAGGACTAGCTTGATCTGTTGCAGTTACAACAATAGTATACATTCCTGCTGTTTCTCGATCGAGTGCACTGCGCGTCGATATTGTTCCAGTACGAGCATCAATGCGAAACGTATTAGTGTTTTGCTCCGCAATCGTTACATCATCGCTATTGATGCTGACAATTGCATATTCGATATCCGCATTTTTTCCAATATCCTGATCGGTTGCTCTAATGGTAATTACAGTCGATCCTACACTAGCCCCCTCACGTATGGCAGCTTGAAATTCTCCAGACTCAAATGTAGGTGCGTGATCGTTGCAATCTAAAACATTTACTTGAAGGGTCGTTGTGCCAGAGCGTGGCGGAAAACTATCATCAGTTGCAACAATTCGAAAATAATGCACATCCATAAGTTCACGATCTAGACTGGCAGCTGTAGTTACAATTCCAGTTCTCGCATCCACTTTAAACATGGACTGGGATCGTGAATCCAGTAAGGATATCATTGTGTAAACAACTGGGGAGTCTTCCGGATCCCGAGCACGGACTGTAGTAACTGCTATACCCGGCGGTTGTTCCTCCTGAACTGAAGCTACATATAAAGCTTGCTCGAAGTATGGACTTTGGTTTCTTAATTCACGTTTGACACGTTTCGCAATATCGGTGTCATTCAGCTCCTCATGGTGATAAACTATTTTTAATCGATGATCAGCATCTATAATATCCATTCGATCACATTTTACATTGTAGGTTACGGCTACTTTCCAAAGTGATTCTAATATGCATACATCGTCGCTTGCTACTAAATCACCTGATTGTGGTTCAATTTTAAAACGGCCATCGTTAACATCCAAATATTTAACACTACAATATTGTAAAATAGTTTTTGGCAAAAATGCGTTAATCGAATTAATATATTGAGATTTTTTAAGGCAAATATTGTTCCATTTATCGGTTGTGTGAATGGCATATGAAGCGAAAGTTTCCGAAATCCATTGTTTAGCATCATTGATTTTTCTATGCATTCGCTGGTCACCAGTTTCAACCAGTCCACGTTTCTTTCGCTCAAGTAAACTGTGACGAAATTTGTTTTTTTCTGTACTGTCAAACAAAATATCACCATCTTGAAAGCTAGAATAATTGGTTACTGAACGACGATCGAGCCACGGATATTCAAAAGAATAATCTATAAGATCATTTCCAATATACTGACCATACATTCGGAAATCAATGTCTTCTGGCGTTTGTCTTCGCCGCCGGCGGTTATAGCCAGTGTCATCTTCTTCGAATATTTTTTGAGAAGTTTCTACTGCTCTATCGTCTGTACAGTTCATACCAGAAATAAAAATTCTTAATGGCAAGCTATAGTAATCTATGCTCCAAAGTCTACTTGAAATTGAGTCTACGTAAAAAGTGAATAGATTTGGGTAATGAATCCCGTCACATTTTACGTATTTCTTGAGTCGTATCTGTCCATTGTGTGCGTCGACTTTGAGCAAATGATGCACAAAATATGCTGTCTTATGTGCGTTTATCCTATAATGCCTTTCAGATCCGAGTTTGTATACAGATGCGTTGAATACAACTTTTCCAGGCTCATCATTTTCTGTAACTACAACCATGTAACCACTAATGCAATGCCATAGCATAGCATAGATAGCGGCAACAGCAAATGTTGCCTTACGGAATACACGTAGTTCCATTTTAGGTAGAGGAAACAAATTGATTACGTCACTTCATCATTACATCATGTATTCTGAAATAAGAAAATATAAAAAAAATTAGAACACGCATGTACACACATGTAAATCATATTTATGGGAACAATCGTACAACCGAAATACGTTGGTTGGAACATAAGATTATTTAGTCCCTAGATAAGTAATGTCGCTAGTGTGCCCATTGTCAAAAACATCATATCAAGAAGACTGGCATCTCTGGATCTATCTATACATATAAAAATGCAGTTCTGTCTGTCTGTCTGTTCCATATAGGCTTGGAAACTACTGAACCGATCGGCGTGAAATTTTGTATATAGGGGTTTTTGAAGCCGAGAAAGGTGACTAAGATAGTTTGAGACCCCTCCCTCTTCTGGAAGGGAGAGGTCCCATACAAATGAAACACAAATTCCTGCACATCACCAAAACTAACCAAGTAAATATAACCAAATTTGGTATGTGAATGTTTTTGGGGGTAACAAGTATGTCCATACTGGCTTGAAACCCCTCCCTTTTCTGTAAGGGAGGGGTCCCATAAAAATGAAACACAAATTTCTGTCCAACCAAAGACCTAATCAAGCAAATCGAACCAAATTTGGCTGGTGGATGTTTTTAGGAGTAACAAATATGTCCATGTTGATTCGACACCCTTCCCTCTTCTGGAAGGGATGGGTCCCATACAAATCTAAACATATAAAAATGCAGCTCTGTCTGTCTGTCTGAATTATATAGGCTTGGAAACTACTGAACCGATCTGCGTGAAATTTTGTATGTGGGGGTTAAAGGGGCCGAGAAAGGTGACTAAGATAGTCTGAGACTCTTCCCTCATCTGGAAGGGAGGGGTCCCATACAAATTAAACACAAAATCCCGCACATCTTGAAAACTAACCAAACAAATGGAACCAAATTTGGCATGTGAATGTTTTAAGGAGTGACAAATATGTCCATAATGATTCGACACCCTTTCCTTTTCTTTTATAAGGGAGGGGTCCCTTACAAATGAAACACAAATTTCGCACAGCTCGAGAATCAATCAAGCAAATACAATCAAATTTGGCAGGTGAATGTTTCTAGGTGTAACAAACATATCCATAATGGTTCAACATCCTTCCTTCTTCTGGCATGTCTCCAAGTACATACCATTTTGAAATCCAATACGGCGAGGTCCAGTTTCTGAAAAACAGCGGCACTGAAACCACAAATCGACCTCAGACAATATTTTGAATTGTAAGATGGTGACTTGCGGTGACTGGAAAACAGCCAAAAATTACCAAATACCACCCAATATGGGTGGAATGACGCTCAGAGGCCAGAAATTGTCTCCAAATGCCAAATATGGGTGGAATGACGCTCAGAGGCCAGAAATTGTCTCCAAATGCCATTTTGAAATCATAGATGGCGACTTCCGGTTTTTGAAAAACTGCCAAAAATGGCCGATTTCCATCCAATATGAGATTCTTCGGAACCAGTATGATACACAGAATCGACCACAGACACCATTTTGAATTTTGAAAAACAGCCGAAAAAGACCAAATAACACCTATTATGGGAGTTTCTTAAACCAGAATGACGCTCAGGGGCCAGAAATTGTCTCCAAATGCCATTTTAAAATCCAGGATGGTGATTTCCGGTTTCTGAAAAATAGCCTAAAGTGACCAAATACTACCCAATATGAGTGTTTCTTTAACCGGAATGATGCAAGGAGCTAAAAATGGACTTCAGACACCATTTTGAATTGTAAGATGGCAACTTCTGGGAAACAGCCGAATACTACTACATATGGATATTTACTTAATCGAAATAATGTATAGAAGCAAAGCATTGACCCTGGACATCATTTTGAATTCGAAGATGATTACTTTCAGTTTCTGGAAAACAACGAAAATAACTGAATACCACCCAATATGAGTATTTCCGGAATAGAGGTGTTGTACTAACGGCTAAAGTCGAGGATGTTGTCATTCCGATAAAACCAATCAATTCAAACGATATAAACAAATCGCAAGAAATCAATGGATTTGGAATGTTTAAAATTGTTAAATTAAACACAAAAATAGGCGGGACGAAGTTTGCCGGGTCAGCTAGTCCCATATAAATGACAAGCGTCAAATCAAACAGCTCACTCCATCTATCAAAGGTGGAAGCGCAGACAGACGTCCAAGCTGAGTTCCAAACTTATGTAAAGTTTTTTGTAGTAGCAATTCGTAACCAGATAGCGCTACCAGTGACGCCAGCCTCGTACACCAGCGAAAAAAAAAATGTATTGTAGCGATAAGGTCACCAGGCGGCGCTAGTGTACAAGTGATTTATAACGCAATTCTCTTTGAAAACTTACACAGAATTTTTGATCAATGTTGTTCTTGCTTGGACGTCTGTCTGTGGTGGAAGGTTGCTATGAAAGTGCTGGTAATTACATCGCTGCGAAGACAGAGTGTGCGTATGTGGTGGTCCAGTCTGTGGGTTCGGCTTGCGCTCGCATCGCCAGCACACACACTAGCATGCGTCAGTTCCACTTTTACTCAACAGACTGCACTGCCAAAACTGTCGCTCAATCTCAGACAGAGTTCCCAGTCTTCTTGATAAGATGTTTTTGCCATTGTATTCGAGGCAAATCATGTTGCACAAAAGATTCCAAGCACTAGAGTCGATTTGTCGCGATTCGACTTGAAAACTGCTTTGAGAATCATGATCTAGTAGAACTACCTCTATTTTGAGCCTTGTTATGGGCAAAAACTACCAAAAGATAAAGCAGACTACACTGGCTCGCTCATAAATGTGTTATCATTGCTTGACTTTAGCTTTTAAATAATTAATTTATTTATTTCTCATATATTTTTTTACACTTGAATCGCTAAAATAAGTTTGCACTTCCAGTGAGCATCTGCTCTTTTAAGGAAGTGCGATACGATGTTGTTAACTACAAGTTGAAGCTGGTGATGATACTTGTCGACAATTGTGGGTTGGTGCTGGTGGTTCGCGCGTTGATGGCGTTGCTCTGGTTACGGCGAGCATCTGCTCTTTTAAGAAGTACGATACGATGTTGTTAACTACAAGTTGAAGCTGGTGATGATACTTGTCGACAATTGTGGGTTGGTGCTGGTGGTTCGCGCGTTGATGGCGTTGCTCTGGTTACGGCGAAGGCATTGGTGAGTAGTGTTTTGTGGTATTCAGGTATAATCCAGAATCAGGCTAGATACTGTGGTATTTTCGTTTTGATGATAGCTCGCAAACGACGCTTGAAGATATATGTTGTAGGGGCATTTTTACATGATGGGGGGAGGTCGTTTAACAGTTTGCTACTAATGCACAATGGTCCAGAAACCGAATTTAGGGGGAAATTTGGGTTTAGAGCTCTATAGCAACATTTTAGAGAAAAACTTTCTTCTACAAAGTTGTTACATATTATAAAGCGCTCATTGAAAAATTATCAAAAATAAGGGTGACCAACATTTTCGATGCAATTAAGTATCTAACTTTTTTATCTTTGTAGATAGAAGAAAAAATTGTTCTACAATGTTATAGCTCCATTAATTTTAAGTAACTTTGTAAAATAAAGTTTTTCTCTATCTTTGTGAACAACCGATTTATATTGAAAAAACATATTTTAAGCTCTAACTTTTTTATTTCAAGTTTCATCTCAAAACTGTCTTTGAACGACTTTTAGAGCTTTTTAAGAGAAACAATTTGCAATGCTGACATCGTAAATGTCTCAATTTCACTCAAAGTTATTAATATTTTTCATCAGAAAATATGCGTTTTTCATTTATATGTCATTCATTTTGGGGCAAACATAAAAAATATCTCTTGGTCTCATTTTGAAGGGCATACTTGACTCTATAAATGGAGGAACTTTTAGAGATATGTTTTTTTTTTTAAATTTGAGTAAATTCAATTTAAAAACAAGACGTAAATTTCAATAATTTTATACATTATGCATATAAAAGCACCCTGATTTATTTTTTGGTATTTTTTATAACTAGACGTAATTACCTTTAATTTGACCCAAAAAGATCGAAAATCGATCAACTGGTTCGAAAGTTATGAATTTTTTAAAATTAAATACATCGAACACAGTCGTTTTTTATGGTCACCCTATTTCGAAGTTGGTCACGCAAAGTGCTTCAATTGTGCTCAAAATCGCAGGGATGCATCTATGTTGAAAATAATCAAACCCGTATTGTTTCGTTGGGTTGTTAAGGGGACCAGCTCCGAAATAGGGTGACCATAAAAAACCACCAGTCGACACAGCCCCGAAAGAGCTTTTGAAGTCCCCACTCGATACGAACTGGAATCTGTTAGAGAGGTAGCTCCTTATTGGGGATTTAGCTATTCCTCTTATTCCATAAGCTTCCAGTTTATTCATTCACGGACGCAGGGTGCAGGAACAAGGGTATGGTGCTAGCGTGTTAAATTTGTGAATGTTCCTATCACTGTTTATTGAAGCTGCTAGTATGGGCCCAACGTTACAAAAATGGTCGTTAAATATTTGGCAGATTTCATTCGTATCTGTGGTGATTCTCCCATTCATTTGTATCTCTTCGGAAAGCCTCGTTGGTCCTGTTTTCCAAGTATTCCGTTAATTAGTTTCCAGGCCGATTTTTGATCGCTCGACTCAGAAGATTGGCGTAGTAATTCTTCTTCCATGCGGCTTTTTCTTTTTGTAGTTTTTTTGAAATATGCAAAAGGTCCTTCAGACGTTGATTGCTCGGATTACGTCGTGCAGATTTCAACGTTTTTTCTTTAATTTGAATAAGTTTCCACAAGTTGTACGTCATCCAAGGACAATGACCTGTTACACTCGCCCGTACTGTCACTGTTCGTGTGCACTGATGACGTAGAGAATTGTGGCAGTTGATCACATGTAGCAATTTTTCTTCAGCTGAGCGAAGATGGGCCAGCCCTGATAAGGATTCAAGGAATCTGTCATTTAGTAGCTGCTGATTTAAAATTTGTTTTTCCAAGTTCCGTTTTATAGGTGGAGACAGCACGAAGGTAGACGAAATCAGACAATGGTCGCTAAAGTCGTTCAGAACTGTTTCGTTAACAACATCATCAGCTAATGATACACTGCATACAGCATGATCCAAGATGTTACCGCTTGAGGGTCGCGGTACATCACTGTTAGTTACTATCGTGTTATAAGACGTCAATGTTCGTAAGTATTCCTGTACTATATTGCTACTAGTTATATTAACAGGAATGTTCATATCACCAAACAAAATACATTCGTGGCCACGAGGAATACTAGACAATATTATCTCCAGCTCTGAGAGAAAGCGCCTAATATCATACGAGGGTGGTCTGTAAATCGCGTGGCAGTCAATACGTTTGCCACGTAACAAAATCTGTAGGCAAATATGGTGAAGGCCATAAGTTTCCTCATTTAAACGAACTTCCATCTCTATCCCGTTTCGCACAAATACACAAAGGCCTCCATTCGATGCGTTCCTGCACGAAAAAATCCTCTGAAGCCATTCAAAGCATACAGGCAAGTACGGTCGTTTTTCAACCACGTTTCACCCAATATAATTATATCAACACGGTTCCCTAAACGCTGCAGCAACTCTTTTACACCATCGAACTTTGCAAGCTCATTTATTCCTCTTATATTTATTTGTAGCACTCTCAGGTACAAATTATCAGTTACTTTTTTTTTTTCACCCAGTCTTCAATACAATCATACTTTAAATTACGATACATGGACATTATATTTGGATATTAAGTAAGCTCAGCAGATAGATCGATCGTTGTTGTTCCGAAAGCGTTGCTGTCGTTTTTGTTGGGGTTCATTAATTTCTTTTCTTTTTCTTGTACAGTGCGGACTTCCTTCAATAACTTCATTCCAAATGATGTCAGCTCATCACGGAGAATAATTCGGTTGCCGCCGGTAGCATTGCGAGAAGAATCGATCGCCGAAGAAAGTAGCAGACCGTGACTTCTTTTCTTTAGAAACAATTCCTCTTTGTATCTTTCATCAGCGAACACTACTTTAATTGGAGCAAACTTACCAGCAGAATCTTTCTGCGGAATCCGTTTAGCTTCCAATACGGCATATTCGGGTAAGTCGCTATCCAATGCAGAAGCGATATTCAAAACGGTTTGTTTGACCACCTCGTTAGGTTGGGGAGGAATGCCCATGATAACAGCGTGCTTCGACAGAGTGGCGCGGTTGATCCGGTCAAGTTCCATCTGCAAATCGGACACTGTTGTATTGACCGCGTCGTGTCCGTGCTGCAGTTCCTCCACGTCTTGTTTCAAGGATTTGTATTCAACTTTCATTGTCTTGATCTCGTCCAGCAATGCGTTCATCTTCGAGTCCAACTTTGTGTGTATATTTTGAACTTCCACAAGAACGTTTCGGATTTCTTCCCTGAGAGTGTTATCCGTTACAGTAGCGGGTTTGGTTGAACGCTGTGCGATTTCACTACACTCGAGCGAGCAAAAATAGTTTTTTAAACGCAGCGCCTCGACAGCTTTACCGAAGATTCCTTTACAAGCCAAATGCTCGCATTTTCAGCAGTAACTGCATAAGATGATTCTACTAATATCTTTTTCTTGCTTTTGACATGAGAAACAGCGATAGTCGCTATCAGACATCTTCAGTCAGAGGTGTTGTTGTCGCTTCTATGACGAATCGTGCGCCGACAAACAGATTGACAGGTCGATCTAATACTGCATAGAGCGAGTTTTTTTTAGTAATAAAGCATTACAGGCGTTACATTTATGAGTGATGGTATCTAAACCGTAACGTTTGCAATTCTGGCTTTGATGCAGCTAGGCAGCACTGACCGAGCTAGAAAATAATTCAACGCACTTTTGTTTTACTTTTCCAGTAGGGCCGTCTAAGATAATAGTGGCTCTAGCGGGGTATTCAGTCTTCTTCAGTTTTAGCACAAATTTAGGCACCATTAGCATGTATTGCGACTACGAGACGTGGTTAAATACGAAAGTTAAAATTACCGACAAGAAACTCAACAGTGTTGCCAATACTAGTACTACTTTAACGATCGTTTTAGAACTGATTATCACCCTTTGATTGCGCAGTTCAAACAAATAAGTGTTACACTAAACAGTTAAAAAGATTGTTATTAACTATGGGAAAGTTTATGGATGAGCACATCGAAAGTGAAACGGTGTGAAACTCCCTAACCCATTCCCGGCGGAGGGTAATCAGATTTTACCTCGAAAAATGACCTTCAAACTCTTATTACTCAGCAACTACGCGTACAATTAACACAAACTGGGTTGCGTCGTTTAATAGTTTAATCGTTCAAAATATCAAGCTTAATTGTTAAGTTGTAATCCAAGTTCAGATGTCAGGTGATGCCATACGGCAATGGGTTGGGTTGATGGGGCTGGCATGGATGATTTTCTATCAAATATGTGCTTGAATTCATGTTGTAAACTATCGACAACTATCACTGAAAATATAAATGCAAAATTTTTCATTGATGATATTTTTTTACAAGTGTGCATAGCGAATCATATTATCTAATGTGAATTATTAGGGCATCTTCAGCGGTGGTCCAAAAGGGGGGGGGGGTGTCAAAGCTTATCAAAACTTCCCGCCCTCTCCGTAGCACATTCTACGGTGAGCCAGGTGAACACCCATCAATTACCTGTCGATCTTCCTAATTGGAAAACGTCAGTAAACTATCTCTAGTAATGATATTTCGTCCACTGTATCACAAGTTATTGCGAATATATGGGCGAAGGAGAGATATTGAGCGCATTGGGTACAGGGCCAAGTCCCCCCTGGGTGGCGCTAAAAGATGAGAGCGAGAATGGGCGAACACGTGTGGCAACGGAAATGTGTGCCAAGGGAGCCTCACCGGACTCTTCTGCTGGATTGGGAATACTATGCTGCCTCTTCACAAATCAATCGCAGCGAGGCGGAGTTAGGTCTTCCGGGCCAGGCCAGTACGGGGCTGGACCGGTGGGGCTCGTCTGTTCTGCACCCGCGGAAGAACAGATCGATTCATTATACATAATTCATTGATATACATAAGTGTGTGTGTGTATACAGAAAATGTGAAAGTGTGAGCGAATGTGTATGTTTGAGTGCACATATGCGTGAATAAACATGAAATGGTTATGTGCGTATTAGGGATGTAACGGATATCCGCATCCGCATCAGAGATGCCAGATGTTTTACAAAAATGTTTGCAACTGCCGAAAAACCGGGAAAATTTGCTCGAAATCTGAAAAAAATCTATCCGTGATTCGAAAAAAATTCGATCGCGCAGGCAAAAGTCTGCAAAAATCTGTCCACATTTCAAGAAAATCTGCGCAAATATAAGGAGACTCGAACAAAAATCTGCAGAAACTAAAGAAAAACTGCAAATATCTGCGAATCAATAAAAATCTGCACACGGACTCTAAAAATCTGCGTTTTGCAGACAAACCTGCACATTTGGTATCCCTGATCCGCGTCCGCAAATGCGGAACATCCGCATGAAAATTGACATCCGCATCAGCATCTGCATCCGTAATCACATATCCGCATCCGCATCATACCATGCGGATATTGAAAAAAAAATATCGCTTCATAAAATATTGCAGAAAAATTTTCCTTGGTGTATTTACTGCTCGCCCAAATAACTTTTGCACTGGGGAGGGGCATGGTTATGTGAAAAAAGCAAAATATAACACAAGGGATGCTACGGATATCCGCATCCGCATCCGCGAATGCGGAACATCCGCATCAACATCTGCATCCGTAATGCGGAACTATAATAATCCGCGAATGCGGAACATCCGCATCAACATCTGCATCCGTAATCACATATCCGCATCCGCATCTGCAGATGTCTGAAAAATCACATCCGTAACATCCCTGGTGCGCATGAAAGTGTTTGCGTGCGCATTATTACATACACACTTAACATTTATTTCTATGGTCAACATTACTGTTATTATCACCATTATTGTTACCAACTAAATTCAACAATAGTTTTTAACAGATAAACAAGCAGTGCAAATATAATAAGTGTACAAACAGGAATTAGACGATAAAACGCAATATCACAATGGAAACACAAACAGTACAAGTGCAAGGAGGAGAAACAGTTGTTTATAAAACCCCTGGCGACGGAACTGTTTATTCTCATCATTAGCCCACCAGATATGGCGATCCCTGCCAGGAACTGATAAAAACAAGTTTCATGCTTACACTCTCCGAGGATTAGTAGCAAATTTTTACCGCGAACGAAGTCACTAACTAGGAGAGCAACTAATGGCACAAGCTCAAATAATTTTTCCGGAATTAATAGACACCATGCCAACAGAACAATTAATCGAACATTACCTTAACAACCTTGCAACACCAGGGTTTTGGGAGAAGAAAGTATACGAGCGGTGGCAGAGAACTTTGGATGCTGTATCGACATCTACTCTGAAAACGCAAGCATGGTAACCCGGAGCAACAACATCTGAGCATTATACACCGAATGGATGAAAATGGGAACTATAACCACTATGACAGCGCGATGAGCGCACGTGTAGACGAAATGTCCGAACACATACTGTCCGAAGTCTTGCCACCAACACGATCCATTTTTCCGATAAATCACTTACGAATAAGGCATCAAATGCCTACAGCTATAAATACTCACGAGGTGTCACAAAACAGCGACTTACAAGGCACAATTCCCAACCCGATAAACGTAACAGAAACCATGACGCTCGGAACATGGAACGTTGCTGGATGCTCTCAGCAACATGACCAAGAACTCATTGATCAGTTTCTGCAAACCAATAACGTAGCTGTTGCAAGGCTTCAAGAAACGAGAATGGCAACGTGTACAATCAGCACTCGTGGTTCAATGTTAACAGAAAGACAGTGCATGCAAGAATGGGAGGCGGGACTGCCCTAGCTATTTCGAACGGATTGGTACCCAAAAGCAGATTTTTAAGAACATCAGATAACTCATGCGCCGTATTTCTACCAGTTTTCGAAGAACTGCTGATAGTTGTTTCCACATATGCCAGATCCTCGAGTGAACGAGCTGATCCTGAGTACAGTCTATTGCACAATTTCCTTCGACATCTATTCCCACGCGAACAAGCTAACGTGATTTTACTTGGTGAATTCAATGCACATGTTGGATATCGCGACTTGCTACCAGCGGACAAACCAAGAGTTGGAAAGTTCCTCTACCACCCTTGGAGCAACGCGAATGGAGATGGACTTAAAGATATACTCCAAGCCTACAATTATCGACATTGTATCTCCTTTGGACCATGCCCAAGTGTGCTACAAACTAGGACTCGCGGAATGAATCAATCGCAGATCGACCACGTGGCAATGCCCATAAAACCTCGTTTTCAGAGACCGAAGTGCAGGTGCGTTGCAGGAACAGCCGGATTTTCTGATCATCGCATGCTAATGGTAACCGTGCGGTAAGAAAGCGCTTCAGCCGGGGAGGAGTGCCCTTTTCCGGTCAGGATGTTTGCAATAACTTGGAGAATCTGCAACAGGCGCTCCAGGTTGTTTCGGATCCTGCTTGAAATGGGTACTCCCAATGACTGAGGTATCTCTTATCCTATACCACAGCCACAAGACCGTTTCTGGCACGAAACATACCCAAAACAAAACCAGAACACAATTTTGTGCGAACGTCAAGAGGACCGGAAACCCGAGCTATCAAGTTTCGCTACTTACGACGGACCCAGAAGCAAGAGAGCGCTACCACAACGCTCTAAACAGCAAACCGCTACAGCTGGAGGAGAACACCCCAACGCATATAAACCAGCTAACCGATTCAACTGTAGACCATATACTGGACGCAGCGGCAACAACACTGAACATAACCAGATCCCCACAAACGCCAAGAAGACTGAGAGCTGGACGTGAGATGGAAAAAATTCAGAGAGAGCTACTGGCAAACCGCCAGGACGCTGAGCTTAAAAAGAAGCACAGAGAAGCTAAGAAAAGGAAGCGCCAGGCATACGAAGAATACGAGGAGGAAAAAGTACAGCAGTTTTTCGACAACATCGAAAGTTTCCCAGCTCTGGACCGAATCAGGTTCACTTTTCGATATTTGAAGCGTCACCGACGCAAAGCAACACAACGAACCGCAACATTCATCTCAATGCGGAATTGGGAGGGAAAATTACTATCGAGCGCAGGCGACGATGAAGTGGAGTGGCTATCGGAACAAGATGGTCTCCCCGAAGGCTCGGGACCAACGCTTCAAGACGTGGTACGGCTCAGCCTCACGCTACGCATACCACCACAACAGAAGTGCCGAAGACCAAGTATATATAGTCAGACAACAGCTGGACGAAAGATAGCGGAAGGGAAAAACTACCTATATAGTGTCCCTTGACCTAAAACAGGCATTTGATACCGTAAACTTACGGATGGTACCGGAAACATTGGCCGAATTGGGAGTACCAACGTACCTAACGAACCGAATAGTGGCAGCATGCCTAACAGAGAGAACATCCCTCCAATGGTACCGACAAAGGACGGAAAACCATTACAAAATAAAAGGGATCAAACAAGGATGCCTATTATCAGCCAAGCTATTTGTTTATTTACTTGACCAAGCGCTAAAGAAGCTGAAACAACAAATGCCAGAACTGTTTCTTGGACAATCGCGAAGACTAAAGCTGCCGTGCCTACGAGTGTATGCGGACGACATACTACTACTAGCCATAGATCCGACACAAATCTCAAGGCTGATAAATCTCATCGGACCTTGCCTGAGTGAGTTTGGTCAGGAGCTCAACGTGAGCATAACAGAGCTGCTAATTCGGAACCCAACGGTACAAAACAGCGAAACACCAGAAACGGAAAGATTCGGGAACGTCGAGCTGAAAATTGTAACGAAACTATGGTATTTAGGAGCATTTCTCACAAGTACGCTAAGCAGAAGAGAAACAGTGTCAGACAGAGTCAAAAAAGCACTACGTGCGTACCACTCGATAGTCACTTTTGTGAGAGACCTCAACTCGAAGTGGGAAATCTCCCTGAAAATATACCACGCGGTGATTTGCCCCATAGCTCTCTACGCTCTCGAAGTATCCACCCTAACAAAGCACAACAGAAACCGACTGAGAGATATGGAAGAAGTTATAGTCACAGGACTACACTTAGCCTCCAGACATGACGCAACCGATGAAACCACTCCTGAAGATGAAGAAATAGATATAGAGACAGTACTACAAGGACATACAATTATAAGGAAAACGCGAGTCACGAGGCTGCTGTACTGGGCTCACATAATGCGAGCAAAAGAAGGAGAAATTCTGAAACTAGCAGCACAATACAGCATACCTGGCCCACTAAAAAAAGGACGCCCATGCCACAACTGGCAGATGTGCAAGGAACAGGACGTGGAATGCACAAAATGACCTGAAACGTATCTTCGAGAACTGGCGGAAGATAGGGAACGCTTCAAAGCGTTTGCAGACAGAATGAAGTTTGTGATAGAAGAAGAACCAACAGAAGGAGACTATGAGAAAGAGTTCATCGGGTTCTCGGATGAAGAAAATTTTGAAGGATACAACGAGACGAGTGATTCGGACAATGATTAGAGCCCAACAATCAAAACCGCCGAATCATCATCCACACATCACACCCGAACAATGCAAAAACGAGTGCAATAACAAATCCAAGCCATCATTAATATTTTTTTTTACCTTTTACTAACACTTTAATTCCTTTCCTCCTTTCGTTTTCGCATCCATCATAATTCGAAACACACCCGAGCACATGCACATGACAACAAATATCAGGGAACACCACGGAGACGACATCAATGGAAAGCACAACCAACGCGCGCCGGAGAAGGAACAGATAAGCAAACTATTCATTATCATTTTTATTACTGTAGTTAATATCACTGTTATTATTAATACTAATGTTATTATTATCACTATAGTGATTATTACTATTATTATTATTACTATTATTATCAATACTATTATTACTATTAGCATTATTATTGTTATTGTTATCGTTATTATCATTACTATTATTATTATCATTATTATTATTATTATTATTATTATTATTATTATTATTATTATTTTTATTATTATTATTATCATTATTGTTAGATTATTATATATTTATAATCTCACAATCATGATCATAACAACGACCATGACTGTCACTGCAAGCACACTTGTCACTACCAATTCACAACTATAAAACAGCGTAATACGCTACCATCATTCTCGCGTAACATGAACACCTATTGATTTTAAAAGAAATTTGCAACCAAATACAGTGTCATATTGACCTTCCAGTTGGTCTCGAGGTACGATGCTGGCCTAACAAGCCAGTCGTCGTAGGTTCGAGTCTCGGCTCGGGAGAGACTGTTAGTGTCAGTAGGATCGTAGCGCTAGCCCCGCAATTGTCCTGGACATCAAACAGTTGGCTGCGAATTCTGTGTACAATAAAAAGAAGGTCAAGTTCCGAATCAGAATGTAGCACCAAGGCTTTGCTTTACAGTGTCATTTGGTTTCATCTTCCCCCTCCTCTCTGCAAGGTATCTGAAACTAGTGGGACAGTGTCAAACCTGAGCCTGCTAGTGGAAGAAGCCGGTGCGCTACACGGTCTAGCGCATATCCAAAGTAAGGATGCTCATCGTTGCCTAGGATAACGGATAGGCTTAGTAGGTTATCACTCAGCGAAAGCAGATGGGCAGGCAGCGGCCAGCCAGAGTGATAATCGATCAATTACAATTACAATTACAATCTTCAGCGGTGGTCCAAATCGTTGTTTTGTTCTATTTTTTGGAACAAACTCAAATTCACTGCTGCACCGGTGGTGTAAATTTTGTGTTATACCAGATCTAAATTGAAAAAAATTGAAACTGGTATACGTTTTGGTCTTTTTTTGTCACTTTTTGGAACAAGAAATAGATCGTTCTAAAACCCTTTGTACGCTACCAATAACTAGGTAAAATGTCATATTTTAATTTAATACCTCATTTTTAGCTATTACCATATAAGCGTTTTGCGAATGTTGGGGAATAAACAAAACTTTGTGGCTTTTCTGAAGAAGAAATGAAAAGGTATGTCGTTTTTGGCTTCAAGGAAACCAATCAGCAAAAGGGGGAATTCTGGAAGACCGTTATTCGCCTTAATTGTAGTGGGACTAAAGGAGACCTCAAGAGGCCAGAGAAATGTTCCTCGATGACACTGAACTGAAAACGTTCAAAATGCAGGCTTGTTTCAATATCCTCAAAATCAAACCCGAGTTTGAAGAACTGCAAGATTTTGAAAGATTTATGAGACGAAAACGGAAGATGAACATCTACGCGATCAAATATTTTTCACTATCCTCCGAAGCCCTACTTGTAGCAGAAATTTTTCGATCATACCAATCCATCGAATATATAAAGGCTTGAGGATATAAAGCGTCTTGCCAAAGTTTATAAATATTTATTGATATGAAGTTTTTGACATATTATCGACACACACAAAAACATCGTCTTAATCCAAGCAGAACAAACAAGAAGGACACAAAAAATTATAAACGGGTGAGGGTAAATTATTGAGGGTTTTTGTTTCACCGGTAAACCACCCTAGCGCTGAGTGATAGTATCTCTGGTGTGTAAATTGCTCCTAAATGTGAACCTAAATGTTTTGTTATTTGTCCAATTTTCCTTTTAGTAACTGAGAAGCTAACGAAAACTGCTCCTGCGCATAGCATAGCGTATTTGAACGAAAACGGCTCCTGCGACTGAAATAGTCTTCGAATAAATGTGGTTAGTTACTCAGTCTGTGTGAGAGAATGTCTAGTTCTCCGAGGCGTTGGCAGGTAGTGGAAAATACTACAAGGTATACAGCCCTAGGGTTGTATGAAATGGTGACGTGGGACTAAACACTGTAATTAGGTGATTTTTTGTTACAAAATATACAGAGTCCGCAGACAGAATCAATGTGTTTGCTCAGCGACTGTACGTATTTTTATTTTCAGCCTCCCCTGGAAATCAATTTCCGAAATACATTCAACAATACACGAAAGAATATCGTTTTGTGTTTGGCGATTTTATGCCTGTAGTATTTTTTTGTGCAATCAACATGTATTTGACAAGGCACAAGCGTATTGTGCTTGTTGAAGAAGAACCACGAATTTCTCGTAATGCGTCAAAGTCAGAATTAACTCTATAGCCTCAAAAACCAAATCCAATAATACTTACGTTATCATAATGAAAGATTTTGTTTCATTAAACTCTGATTAAATCGAATCTATAATATGGATCTTACTTTCAAAATAATATGGAGGCCCCTAAGAAGATATGTTAAACAAAATTATTAACACGTTCCAGCAAAAAATCGTAGCAATCAACAGTTCCATTTTGGTTTTTTGCTAGACTTTTTTTTTCATTTGCCTACAACTACAATCGCAGTTTTACGGAGACAGCTAATATACGTTTATTATAGTAAAGCTTAGAATAATAATATATCATCTAACAATTTTGAAATGTAAAAAGAGATTCTGAATGAATCTTAGTAAATAATTCAAAAATTCACAAGCATTCGTAGGCTTACTCTTCTATAAATGTGTATATTTGGAAATTTGCTCTTCCACTACTATTCGGTCACGATTATTTAGTGAATATCGAAGATAAAATTAAATAAAGATCCGTTGTAAAATCTTGCAATCCTTGAGTATTTTATGGTAATCATATTTATGAGATAAACTTTCAATCACCATCAACAGCAGCAGTTTTTCCTCGATTGCACACGAATGAAAATGTGCGAACAAAAGTGGACCACTGCAATACGAATAGTACCGCTGCAGTACAAATAATAGCGCTGCAGTACGAATAATAGCGCTGCAGTACGAATAGAAGTGTACCGCTGAAATGTACGAATAGAAGAGTACCGCTGCAATCATACACAACGGCCCGCGGCTCTTCACTCCACTGGTACTCTTGCTCTTACCGGCATGTTTTCTTTCAATACATCAGTTTTTATTAGATTCTGAAAGCAGGTATTGAAATTGTTCATGGATGGGGATTGTTTCAAACTTTTCGGAAAACTTTTACCTTCGAGACATCATATTAGTCTAAGCTCATGGAAGCTAAAATAAATTGACCTATTGGGACGGGGAGACTCTGTCAATTTTTATTCCGATATTGATACAGAGAATATCACATGAAACGGTTGGTGTCCATTCACGTCGTCTGTGCTAGGAATGCTCGCATGTAATTGGTTCATTATTCGCGTAATTTTGTTATTGAAACTTTTTATCAATTTTACCGCTTAAAAATGAAATTAGAGTGATAAATAGCATATCACAAAATTGTTATACATTTTATCTATCTAACAACATATTGGTTATTGTTATCCATCATGTGGTTATGCTGTTATTAACGTTTGAAATCTGACGCAACATTTACCAGTTTCATTTCAAATTTTACAGAATGCATCCCAGTATAGTAAACAAAGACGTAGTCCCACGTCAAAATGTGAGCAAAAATCAAGAAATCGAATAAAGCCTGATCGCATGTCAGTCGCATGAAGTTGACTCTTCGCTGTACAAAACCCTGATATAACTGGTAGTCCTTTATGGAATCGATATAACGACGCTTTTCGCGGAGGTTCTTAATGCTCTTGGAGTTTTCGAACGGAAGGCGCTGCTGACTATCTACGGTGGACAGACAAACGACGAATAATGGCGACAGCGCATGAACCATGAGCTGCAAGCGCTGCTAGGAGAGAACCCCATTGCACACGAGGTGAAAGTCAATTGGTTGCGGTGCACATAGGAGTATTTGAGCCAAAAAGCTGCCCAAAAGTCCAAGTCGCTCTTTTTTGGTAGTAATTGGATAGATTTATATCAAAAACGTGTTATTTTCGTATAATCAACACAAAAAAGGTGACATCCATGCAAAACGTCACCCAATAAATAAAATGTTACTTTAAATTCGCTTACTCCGTTTTTGTAGTATCTTTTTACACATGATATAAAACAAAAATTTAGAAACTTCCATATAAATCTTCATTTAATAAAATGGCAATAAAATAAAAAAGAGGAACCAGGAGGAAGATTTTTCTTTTCGTATATTTTCAGAAGGCTTTGACCTTTCTGCCAATGAATAAAGCTTCGACAGGACTTGCGCGGAAAGTTATTAAATCATATAATTAATTTCGCAATATTATGGATTTTTCGCGGTCGGCTTTCACAATCATTTATTTCGTAAACAATCCATGATTATTTTATGCATTCAACGTTTTAAATATTGCAAAACGTTTTACTTATCTTGTAGATTATGACCTGTGAGGGAGAAAAACTTTTTGACAAAATTTTTCAATTTTTTACGCCACCCGAGCAGTAACACGTATTTTTAACTGACCAATTTACTGTGGAATAACTTTGAAATATAACAGTTTGGCTTATGTGATAAGACACAAATGGGTTCTGGGATAGCATGAGGGTATGCTTCAACTGAAATCAATTAAAAATAATGGAAATCGTGTATTTTGTATATCGGACTTTTGGCCAACTTTATGGGTCAAATACTCCTATGTGCGGTGGGCCGGTCACGTCGTAAGGATGCCGTACGACAACTCTCTGAAATCACATCGCGCAGCGTGAATTATGGCTCGTCCAGATCGAAAGAGACTTGCGGGTGATGAGACGTTCGGGGAATTGGCGAAACAGCCCAAAACCGAGCAACATGGCGATAATTTCTTCATACAGCACGAGCCACTACAGCTTTCGTCTGATTGGTAAGGTAAGTAAGAGATCTAGGTTCGAGAATCGATCCTGGGTGCAGTACTAGGTTTTAGCCAACGAATGATGACATCTCAATTTGTGTTTATTTTGATGCTCTGATAAGAAGCATGGAATTTATTTATATTGAATACAATCATTCTCTGGGAAATTCAAGGAGGGACCTAAGAACTTTCTAGGGGGGGGGGGGGGCTGAAGCCCCCCTTAGCCTTCCCGTAGTTGCGCCCATGGGAAATGATTTGTCTATGAGGTAGTATTTTTTGGATGCGACGTTGAAAAGAACTGGTAATTGGTTCATTGTTATGATTTGCTGAGAGCAGTGGATATTCAGTGGGTAATTTAAGTTTGTTTTGTATATTATTAGTCTTATTTTTCGGGAATTTAAATTACTCCAATTTTAAAACCGGATAAGAATCAAGCTGAAGTTTCAAGTTTACTTTCTTCAATAAGTAAACTGTTTGAGAGAATTATTCTTAACAGAATGATGTCACACATTAACGAAAATTCAATTTTTGCAGATGAACAGTTTGGATTTCGCCATGGGCATTCCACAACTCATCAATTGCTCAGAGTTACTAATATGATACGAGCTAACAAATCTGAAGGTTTTTCCACTGGAGCTGCTCTTTTAGACATAGAAAAAGCATTCGACAGTGTTTGGCATAAAGGTTTGATTGCGAAATTGCAAACTTTCAATTTTCCAATTTTCCTAATCAAAATTTTAAAAAATTATCTTACTGATCGAACTCTGCAGATTGTCTATCAGAATTCAAAATCTTATAGATTTCCTGTCAGAGCAGGTGTACCTCAAGGTTCAGTCTTGGGTCCAGTCCTGTACAACATATTCACTTCAGATCTTCCTGATTTGCCTCCAGGATGCACAAAGTCATTGTTCTGCGATGACACAAGCATTTCCGCAAAAGGAAAAAGTCTTCGTGTCATATGCAGTCGATTGCAGAAAAGTTTAGATATTTTTTCTTCCTACTTGCAAAAGTGGAAAATCTCTCCCAATGCTTCTAAAACTCAAATGATATTTTTTCCGCATAAGCCTAGGGCTTCTTTCCTCAAGCCAAACAATAATCACGTTGCCAAGATGAATGGAGTTATTTTAAGTTGGTCTGACAAGGTTAAGTACTTGGGACTAATTTATGATAAAAAACTTATTTTCAAAGAGCACATTGAGAGTATACAAGCCAAGTGCATCAAATATACGAGATGTTTATATCCTCTCATTAACAGGAAAAGGAAAAGAACAACTTTCGATTTACAAACAAATTTTTAGACCAGCAATGCTTTATGCTGTACCGATCTGGTCAAGTTGCTGTTCAACAAGGAAGAAAACGCTCCAAAGGATTCAGAATAAAATTCTGAAAATGATTTTGAAGCGTCCTCCTTGGTTTGGTACACTCGAATTACATAGACTTACTAGTGTTGAACCATTAGAAGCTATGTCAAATAAAATTATTAACAATTTTCGACAAAAATCGTTGCAATCCTCAATTGCTACGATAAGTTCTCTTTATAGCCAATAAGTTAGTTGTAAGTTTACTTCCCCTATTCTGACAAGTAGGTTTAAATCCCTACGAACGATAAGTCCTAATTGCGAAAGCAAACAAATCCTAACAATTAAAATTACAAATTTCTAACAGTGTTGAAAAGTCACCATTATTTACTAATATTTATCATAAATACTTAAGCTACTAACAAATCCCCCCCCTTAATTAAAATATAGTAATTTTTTTTCAAAAACCACGTTTGGACAACTTTTTAACACAATTTTTTAGAAAGTCGAAATGTTCTACAAAAATGCTATAAATAACATTATCTTTCAATTTAGGGCTGAGCACCTTGACTTTTTCAACATCGATTTTTTTGGGACACCATAATATATATTTATATATATATATATATATATATATATATATATATATATATATATATATATATATATATATATATATATATATATATATATATATATATATATATATATATATATATATATATATATATATATATATATATATATATATATATATATATATATATATATATATATATATATATATATATATATATATATATATATATATATATATATATATATATATATATATATATAAAATGAATCTATAAATTATCAAAATCAGTACATACTCATTGGGTCCAGAAGATCGAAGGATTGCTAACAAATACTACCATTCACGAGTTCAGTTACACAGTTTTCCTGTTATAAAAGAAAAGTGCTTTGTAGGTTTTCCTCGACCTATCCGTTCATTTATCAACCAAGCTTTTTAGCGTTGGATTCACTTGCGTTTAACATGTATCGTAGATATTTATTATACAAGTGCATTGACTTATATCGTAAACAAAAATGGATCGCATATTTCCAACTTTATCCCGTTTATTCTTTTCGTACACAAGTCACCGGACACATCAATGGAAAGCTGCATAAAACATAGGGGTTGTTTTAACACACACACACTGACACTTCGTGGTATTTCTGTGCATTCAACCACCTATACACTCACACTTTTAATTGTACAATAGCTGTGCTTTTCATCCAACAAACTGTAAAATGTCGCTTATAAGAGTTTTTCAGCATCAGTGTTAATCATTGTTTTATCAAAAGAGGCACAAGGCATTCAAAACACACATTTTAGTTGATTATTATAGGCTGATTCACTTTAAAAATAGATACAAAAAGTTTAACATCTACTAGCTTCCTGTCGGTACCGATGTGACTCTCTCACTGATATAATTCATCGTCTGCAATCTCAAAAGCTTTTTTCGTAAACCTCTTCTCATCGCACACAACGATACAACTGCTCCTCCGTACCGTATAGAATATAAATCCCACAGTATCGATACATAGAAGTGTATCGATATTTAAGACTATTTCTAGAGTGCTTATACAAATATAACTAGAGTGGCGCCATGTCAGTTAGAGCAACGCTGGTAACACTGAACATGCTCTCTCTTTTCTCCACGCGAGTATTCAAAATTTTCAAACTGGGTGTTGCAATACTCAGTAAAGCGATTCCAAAGTAGGTTGTTCGCTCAATCGGAATGACACTAACAGCAAATTTTCATTCCAATTTTGGCAGTGTCGCCACTGGATTTATTGTCTCTAGAAAACGTAACGTGCAGAGTACACACTCAATTTTTGTTGTTGGAGTCCAGCACAATTTTACTGATTTTTTCCGAGCTAGACTGCCCATAAAAGCATAAGAGTCCCATATGACTATTAGGCAAATTTTAGTTTAAGCTGTGAATGTATCTAATTTTGTTCAAATTTTCGTATGCCTTGATGAAATTTGGAAGTTGGTTCTGAAAAATAGTGGGAAAATACCAAACCTTGTCTGTCCCATATTGAAAATAAAGGCATACGAGTCCCATCATAAAAGAATATTCAATTGTCTTTAAAAATCAATATTTTACATTTGTTATCGATTAAAAAAAATGTTCACAAAAAGTATCATTGACCTAAACAAATGAAAACACAGTTCATGTTTGCAAGGTTCAATTAAAAATAAGCAAGAGACATTAAAACAACATTAAAACTGATTCAAATTGATATGTCATTTCCAACAAAATCGAAAGTAGAAAAGGTTGTTTTTAAGACACGACCGCAGAGGTAACGTAGAATACGACAGCCTGTCTTATGCCAATGTATTTCTTGGAATAGGTTTGGGAATACACTGAATTGGGGTTAATTCTTCAAATAAACTTTGAGGGTAATTGTGTTTGTCAATGCCATTTATTGACAAGTGAATATTTTTTCAACATCGCAAATTTTTTATTTAGTTTTGAATGATTCAAAGTGATAATCAAATTCTACATGAGGTGATTTGTTAGCAATTACACTACCCGTCATAAGTTTGGAATCGCTTTACTGAGTATTGCAACACCCAGTTTGAATATTGCAACGCCTCCCGAAAAGTTTAGCATCACCTGGAATAGGCGGATATCTCGTGTTTTTGACAACCTAGAAAGTTGCGGTTTTCAGCAAACTTGTTCCGAAGGTCAAAGGCTACTGTATGGTGGCCAATTCAGTGTGAAATTTTACCGCTATGTGGTGCTAGTGAGCACACAATGAGTCGTATTTTGAACTTAACTAATCTCACGATTCCGACCTGCCAGAAAGTTGCGGTGTTCAGCAAACTTGTTCAGAAGGCTAAAGGCTTCTACATGGTAGACAATTTAATACTGAATTACCCCGCTATGCGGCGCTAGGGTGCATGCAGATTTTCATATTTAGACTTCAACTTATCGCGTGATACCCACAAAGTTGCGGTGTTCGGCTTGTGCCACCAGTTCTGGTCAAGCATATTACAGTTACAGTTACAGAAATTTGCCCATTTTGAGTGATGCTAAACTTTTCGGGGTGTTGCAATATTCAAACTAGGTGTTGCAATACTCAGTAAAGCGATTCCAAACTTATGACGGGTAGTGTATATACGAAAATTTCAACCGCTATACTGCTAACCACGCACGCTATATAGCAAGCCACGCACTCTGGCCACACGCTCTATAGACATGCACAGACACGCTAGACATTCACACGCTATATAGCAAACCACGCACGCTATATAGCAAGCCACACGCGCTATAAACATGCACACACGCGCTACAGGCATGCATAAACGCCATAAACATACACACACGCTTTAAAGCAAGCCACACACCTTATATATACACGCTACAAATATTCACACACGTTATGTGCACACACCCTATATATGCATACGCTGGATGATGGTGGCTTCTCAAACCACCTGGCGGTGCGAGTTTCTTTCAGTTTCGGGTTGTATTTGCCCAACGATATCTGCATCGGATTACCGCTGGTGGGGTCCAACTCAGATCGAAGTGGAGCCGAACTGAAAGAGGTAGGACTGCAGCTAACCACTACCACCGCCGCTGTTGCTCGCTGCTGATCCACGCTGCCTTCGCCTACTGCCATCGGTGTTGATGTCCGATGCTGCTGCCTGCTGCTAGTAAACTGATTTGCTTGAGGAGAAACAGACTCTTATATATCCCAAAGAGTGCATTCCCGGCTAACTAGGTACTCCATTCTGTCGTCCTATTTAGGGAAAGGCAGCAAGCGACCAATAAAAAATCGACATTTGCGTTTCGACATTGTTCAACAACTTTCAATATTACAATAGTTTGAACAATCAGATTACAATTTTCTGCATTTGGACGGGTGGTTAAATGATTTTTCAATCGATTGCTGCAAAAATGACAGAAATCGGTTGGAAACTGACTGGGTTTAAAACGTTTGAAATTGGACAATTTTTGTAACGCTCTCGATGTTTTCGGTTTTGAAATTGGATCCCTGTGTTGAAATTGGGTCCCTGTAATGGGGTCCTAAAGTTTTGAACGGTTTTCTGATTCTTATATATCAGCTGTAAGAGTGCAATTTTCTGAGCAAAACGTGATTTTTAAAAAAATGTTTATCGTTTTCCTTCGATTTTTAAATGAAGGATGGAAAACTGCTCGAAATGCCTTAAATGACAGTTCTCTTATATACCGTACATGGGCGAAACGTCATCTAAGACCTTTCGAGCAGTTTTTTATTCTTCATTTAAAAATCGAAAGAAAACGATAAACATTTTTCAAAAATCACGTTTTGCTCAGAAAACGCGGCTTTTTCAAATGATATATAAAAACTGGTATAGCTTTAGGACCCAATTGTTGCCGTAAAACGTATTCTACGTCAAAAATTGGAATAAAATGAACGGTTCACATAATAGACACAATGAGGAATGATAATAAATGCCTTGGCCGTTTAGAAAGCGTAGCGACTGATATGCTTTTATTTTTTTGTATATAGAGAAAAAATAAAGGCAAACGAGTCTCATCATTAATTTCCAAGCCTGGAATTAATGAAAAAGTTTTTAGAACTCATAGAATTATATAATGTTCCTCCTCATGAACATACAGCAGAACAAAACATCGTTATAGTTGAATCATAATTATTTGTCTTCAATTTAAGATTAGAACTTCATTTGCAATTTTCTCAAGTGTGAGCATTTCCATATGGAACTCTTATGCTTTTATGGGCAGAAGAGTGCCTGTTAATATATATTGTAGAGCAACATGTCAAAAGGAACTATCTACTTTCATCGATTTTCTTGATTGACTTTTCATTTGTTTAATAGTTCTGCTAAAGTAACTATTCCCAACGTGGTTTTTATTTAAAAAGCTAGATTAGATTCTCCGCTATCAAATGGTGTAAAGGACATATAATGAAACGTGTTTAATAAGCCGTGGCGGTTGAAAGAAACCGATCGATCAAAAAATCGATTAAAGCAGATAGATCCTTTTGACATGTTGCTCTACATATATACATGTCGATCGAAGAGGTCGAGTTGACGGCCGCGCACTGCATACGCAAGGTCGAAGACTGGATGCACTCTAGGAAACTGGAGTTAGCGCACCATAAAACGGAGGTTACGGTTGTGAACAACCGCAAATTAGAGCAACAGGCGGTGGTCAGAGTCGGTGACTGCACCATTACCTCAAGGCGTTCCTTGAAGCTCTTGGGGGTTATGGTTGACGATAAGCTCACATTTAAGAGTCACGTCAACTATGCCTGTAAGAGGGCTTCAACGGCCGCTGCAGGACTATCTCGAATGATGTCCAATAGCTCAGCGGTATATGGCAGCAAGCGTAAACTTCTTGCCAGCGTGGTTTCGTCCATACTTAGGTATGGTGGGCCAGCGTGGTCCAAAGCGTTAGGTACCAACAGTCATCGTCGAAAACTGGAAAGTACCTACAGGCTCATGTGCCTGAGGGTTGTGAGCGCGTACCGTACAGTGTCATACGACGCAATCTGCGTCCTGTCCGGCATGATGCCTATCAGCATAGCCATTAAGGAGGACGTAGAAAGCTGCGATCAACGTGACACAAGGGGTATACGAGGCACCAGAAGGTCATTCTCGATGATCAGATGGCAGCAGGAATGGTCCAATTCCGCAAAGGGTAGATGGACGCATCGACTTATTCCGGACGTATCCGGATGGGTCGGGAGGCGCCATGGAGAAGTTAACTTCCACTTGACACAGATTCTGTCAGGTCATGGTTGCTTCAGGCAGTATCTACACAGATTCGGGCATGCGGGGTCCCCCATGTGTCCCGAGTGTGCGGATGCGGAAGAAACTGCTGAGCATGTCTTCTTCGTGTGCCCTCGTTTTGTGCATGCGCGGAGCGACATGATGGTAGTGAGCGGGCCAGACACCACTCCGGACAACCTAGTTCGGAGGATGTGTAAAGACCCAAACATTTGGAGGGCGGTTTGTACAGCCGCCTCTCAAATAGTTTTAGAATTGCAAAACAGGCGACAGGTTGACCACCGACACGCCAGTGTTAGCTAACGGCCAGTCTCCAGGTTAGTTAGCTAAGTTAGCAAAGAGATCTATAGAACCAAGAGGGTGCACAGAGCACAAAAGCCGCTCCCCGAAGCAATACCTAGCGGTGGTCCCGGGGAGTATTATGGGCTGGAGACTGGAGGGGTTTTAGTGGGTCCGGTCACTGATTCAAACCAACCCCACACTCCCTGAGGTTGGTCACCTCAGGGGTTTGGATGCAAATTTCCCCTCCACCTGAAACAAAAAAAAAAAAAAAAAAAAATAAAATAAAAAAAAAAAAATATATATATATATATATATATATATATAAATATATATATATATATATATATATATATATATATATATATATATATATATATATATATATATATATATATATATATATATTATATATATATATATATATATATATATATATATATATATGTGACGTCACACCCTGCGAAGAACCCAATGCTCCGTCACGAGCCTTATAATTAAAGTTAAATGTTGTTCCTAGGAGGGCATAGCCTTCTGCTATGCTTTAGTCAGGCGAAACATTTGGTTCCCTTGACAGAGGACCGCGAACGGCTCTGTCAACACTCTATGTATCAACAGATTATGCCACAGGTGGCAAAGAACTTCGCGCAGCCTTCTGCTGTGCCACCGGCAAACAAACTCAACCAAAATAAACAAGTTTTGTGTTGTAAACAAAACGCCACCCGTACTTTAGCAGTACTAGATTAGGTTAAGAGATTAGTAAGGTAAACAGAGAGTGGAGAAAGTCTCTCTCTCTGAGTTACCGGTAGGGTATATTTAAGTAGTGATGTACGAAAATAAAGTCAGTTAGTCCACGTTAATCGGTGTGTATTAATTCCGCGCCAATTGCGCGTACAGGGTTTTCAGGAGAAAGTCCTGGTAGGTTATACCCAGGAAATAGGTATACCTACACATGTGGTGACAGCGAAGAAAGAAAAACAAAATACCAGTTCTGACTGAGTGAGTATGAAAACCGAGAGGACCCATTCAGTGTCATTTAAAACGCGATCGTAGCCATTCGTACGGTTGGGGAGGCTCGTGTGTGTCTTTCTTTTGGTGATCGTGCATTTCAGCTGGTGTGAACTGAGTTGGTGGCAAACCCAAGCGAGTGACATTCGTATGCGGGGGAAAGGTGCTGTGTTTTGCTGCTGAAGACGACTTGTAAAGTGCGATCGTTTGTTCATGTAAGTGTCAGTTTCGACGTTGGCAGATATCCAGATGCTTGGATATCGGTAGCACAGTGGATTTCTACTAATAGCCAGGCATATTGGAATAGCCAAACAACTGTGAATTGTCGTATTAGGAAGGTGCCGAAGTTACGTAGTGGAAATTGAAGTCAACGACGATGACCGACCCTGTGCCAAGGATACTCGGGTGAGTGAGTCATTTCCTTTTTTTTTTTTATGCGGCATATTGCAAAAGCAGAATAGGTGTTAGACGGTTATGACCATAAATGTCAAGATTAAAAGAGCTTAAGGATTATGTCTACCAGGAGTACCATAATCTGAGCAATAACATAAACAGGCCGAGAACGCGGGCGGCAGTCGCTAATAGAAGAAAATTATTAAGCGACGCTTTAAACGACTTTTCGGAAATTTTAAAAGAGTATGAAAATTCGAATTTAACGCCAGAACATTGGAATAGATCAGTACACACTTGTTCAATCGAAAGTGTGTCTGGCATTGAAAATCTTAAATAACTCGGCGATTGTTCCTGAGCCAAACAGAAATAGAAGATTATCAGAAAATTGTCTTGAGTTTGAGACATCAGATCTTGCAGAAGATCAGTTGGCGAACTTAGAGCGATCGGTGATTATTGAAGATCCCCCGCTTTCATCGACCCTTGTAGAAACTCAGGAATCAAGGGAGGAGAAGCACGACGGAGAGCGCGGAAATCGCGCAAGCGCACTTGAACAATTAGAAAAATTAGAAGAAGAATTTGTTAAAAAAAGCCTCCAAATCAGCGAGGTAGAAATTCAAGACACACCCAGTTTTGGGGATCATATCGAAAATTTAAAAAACATATTCTGTAGAAGCAGTTTTATTATCGGGAAACAACTAAATAAAATAAATATGAGCCGAGCGGCAGATTACGTTTTCCCGAAGGCGGATGCACTGCAATGCATCCCAGAATTCAAGGGACACAAAGATGAACTGGAAGCGTTCCTATACCATGTTCAGCATTTCGCAGACGAAATCCCAGAAAACGGGTCACACAGTGCACTAATTTATGTAGTCCTACTAAAACTAAAAGGCAAAGCAGCGGCAGTTTTGCCTCGGATCAAGGCGGAGAGCTGGCCAGAGGTCAAACGCAACTTGATCAAAGAATTCGGTTCCATTGAGAACATCGAGTCGGTAATAAAACGGATCGAAACGCTACGACAGGAACCGAGCGAAGATTACAGCGCATATAAGAGATGAACGATAGAGATAAAAGAATTGCTGGATACATTTGAAAAGAACCAGGAGGGTGCAGCGGGTTCTGCAATGGAAAGAAGCCTCAGGATTCATTTTATTGGGGCTTTGCGGAATTCACACCTGAAGTTAATGGCGGGAAGAAACAAGAAATTGAGCTTAGACGAGCTGCTGGACCTACTGGAGGAACGAGGGGAGGAATGCGAACAACTCGCGGATGTAGAAAACAGACTACGCTGTTTGGATCTACTGGAGCAAGAGAAAGAGAGAGGCGGTAGGCGCTGGCAACCGAATGGGACAGGTAGTAACACCCAAGGAAGAGGCCGGGATGGTTTCAACGGAGCCGGGAGCTCGCAGAACAGGGGCAATGAGCGATTTAGCAATCGCCAGCGGCAGATCAATTATACACGAAATAACGAGGCCCAAGATTACAGACAGCAGCCAGGTGGGAACAGTAGCAGCACCAACAACTACAATTACAATAACAATCGTAACTACAGGGAAAACGCTAATAGGGGAAACGAGCGACAACAAAATAACGGGAACTACGGAAGCCAGTCAGGGGGCGGCTGGTCTAATCAGTGTAAAAACCTTGGCAGCAACCAAACCAACCAACATAATAATAACGATCGCTACCGAGGTTCACAGGGAGCGCGTTGGAACGGGTACATACACCAAACCGAGTCGCAAGATTGGCGGGTTGCCGCTCGGAATAACAACCAGCAAAGCAATCGAAATAGTTACAATAATGATGGGTATGACAACAATCGATATAATGACCGCCAGTATCACCACCATGATGATGGTTTTAATTACGGCAGCAATAGAGGAAGATCGCCCGGGCGCGGAAATTACAATAATAATAATAATGGTAGATATAATGATGCGTACGATCGCCAATTTCGAAGCCGAGGCTACGAGCGCTACCAACAATCAAAAAACTAGGTCGCTGGGGGCCCGACGGCAACGCCAGCCGGGCACCCCGACCGATGAATAGAAATAATTTTGTAAGGAACAAATTTAACAAACCGGTCGAGAACATTTCTCCCAATGTTGGGAATGAGCACGATATTTTTCCAAATTATTCCAGTTGGAGTGACGATGAGACGCACGGTTGTTCACAATATGTGTTAAGTATAAATCAGCCCAATGGAGGGGCGAAGAACTCGGGGAACGAAAATCATGGGATAAAGGACCCATTTGCGAAAGAATACTTTAGCGATGATTTCGCGGAATTATGTCAGGACGTCGATTGGCGGAGAATCACTGGCGAGCCCAGCCACATAGAGATAACGGACTGGAGAACAGCATGTAACCACATACGGGACAATAGTGCCTGTGTGGCGAAGCGAGTCTACTTTGACACCAGCCGGCGGCTTATGATTACACTGCTGGCAAAACAAAATGTGCAGCAAACGCTGAACTTGATTTTGGACACAGGCGCGTGCGCGAATACGTTAAGCATGCATGTTGCAGAGAAATTGAATGTGCATGTAAACAGACAAGACACAAACACTTTTGAGGGCATTGGTCGCGGGATCGTGCGAACCTTAGGAACGGTTATCCTGGATTTATTAGTCGGGAACTTTTTGATTCCGGCAGAGTTTCACCTGATGAACGGTTTATCGGCGGACGGCATAATCGGGGTAGAATTTTTGAAAAAACACACCCTCCAGATAGGGAATAACTTCGACTATATTGTGTTTAAAAAACACGGCAATAGGGGTCCGGATAGTGTGGGCCCATGGAGCGTGCCTAGAGAGGAAGCCCTTAGTCGGCATGTGTTTTTAGCGGCCAGAAATAGAGTCATGGTGCAAAGCCAACTAAGAAACAACATCGTTAATGAGAATGCCACAGCCTGCGTGGAACCTAGAGAGGGTCCCAACATAGGGGGAGAAATACCGCATACGTATGAGGGGCCGAAGGACACACCTCGTGACAGGGAAAATACGATAATGACCGAGTTAGATCTTAACTCTAGGCTAGATTATGACCTATTAGAACATAAACTAACACCAGAGTCAAAAGGAAATGCAAGAATTGAAAAACTACGGCAAGTGCTGAATTTGGCGCACTTGCCTGATAGAGAATTCAGGACAGTGAAGAATATGGTCGAAAGCTATGCGGATATATTCTTTTTCGATGGCGACAAGTTAACTACTACTGACGCCGCCGTACACACGATAGAAACTTCATCGGAGGTGCCTATCAATAAGCGGCAATATAGATTTCCGGAGGCCACGAAACGGCACATTAATAAGGAAATCGATGAAATGAGGGCGCAGGGTATTATTAGACCCAGCACTAGTCCCTGGAATGCACCGATGTTATGTGTACCAAAGAAACCGGATGCTGACGGTAATAAAAGATACAGAATTGTGGTGGACTTTAGATCATTGAACGAAGTTACCAAGCCGTTTGTATACCCAATACCTCTTATAAATGAGATATTGGATAATGTTGGAGGAGCAAAATATTTCTCCTCAATTGATTTAAAATCGGGTTTCTATCAAGTCCCGATCGACCGCCGAGATGCGGCTAAAACGGCGTTTTCCACTCCCAAAGGCCACTTCGAATTTACACGAATGCCGAGGGGGTTAAAGAACAGTCCCTCAACATTCCAAAAACTTATGAATACTGTTCTTTTTGAGATAGGGGATGTGAAAGCATTTGTCTACCTCGATGATATTATAGTTTTCGGTGACACTATCACTGACCATAATGATAGTTTGCGAAAAGTATTACAAGCCTTGCGTAAACATAACTTAAAAATAGAACCGTCTAAGTGTCAGTTTTTGAAAAAGGAACTGGAGTATTTGGGTCATGTCGTTAATGAAGAAGGCATAAAACCCACCAATGCAAATATTATGGCCATTCAGAGCCTTAAACCACCCACAAACGTGAAAGGTATAAGATCATTTTTGGGAACAGTAAATTTTTACGGGAAGTTTATCCCCAACATCGCGGAGAAGCGCAAGCCGCTGAATGATTTGTTGAAGAAAGACGCTAAATTTGTGTGGGGAAAAGAATGTCAGGAAGCGTTCGAATTCCTTAGAAACGCGCTGATTACAGATCCAGTTTTAGTCCGGCCAGATTATCAAGACACTTTTGTTATTACGACAGACGCTAGCAATTATGCTATTGGAGCCGTCCTGTCGAATGAAAAATCCATGCACCAGCCGATCGCGTTCGCGAGCCGTGCACTTGTAGGTGCAGAGACCAGATATCATATCATAGAAAAGGAACTATTGGCGATTGTATGGGCCATAGAATATTTCAAACATTACATTTTTGGTCAAAAGTTTATCGTTTACACGGACCACAGACCACTTATAGCGATTTGGAGGCTCAAAGAGACATCTCCAACGCTGACAAGATTGAGACTAAAGTTGCAGGGTTTGCAGCATCAGGTATAAACAAGGTAGCGAAAATATAGTCGCCGATTTTTTGTCACGTTTATCAGATGGGACGTGTCAGGGGCAAGAAAGTTCACCCCACAGGCAGATAGCCATGATTACGCGCCAGCAGAAACGCCTGCTAGAGCAGCAGAAGAACGCTTCGGATGATTTGAACGGCACAAAACAAGATTTGAGTGCCATAGATATTGCGGACATCGCTGAGGACGAGGATGAGCAACAACTCGTCAACATTTCATATGATGACTTTTCACAGGCATTATCAAATGACCTGATACCAAGTGAGACGGTGGAAGTCTCGAAGAGAATATTGGACGAGAGGAATATCGAAGCTCGTCTTGTCATTTTGAACAGTCGGACGGCGTACAGAGAACTTCAGACACTGTATCAGCTGTCACAAGGACTAAAAGACTACGTAGAGGATGGGGTACTCAAATTTAAAGACAAGAAGGTAGGCGGTTTCATAGTAGACGGCAGCAAAAGTTCATTAATCGATTGCCGGAAATTTTTTTTCACAATTTTTAGATAGCTTCAATAAGAGCCCCACGGCAGTAAAGGCAGCCGGGGTCATTCACCTAACATCATTCAGAAAAATCAAGCAACAGGAAGTTCTGCAAATGATTCAGTTCCTAGCGGGTAAGCTAGAAAAACAAATAGTATTATATAATGCTAATAGCGAGCGTACAGTAATTGCGCCAGATCAAGTGGAAACACGTAGGAGCGCGACGAATGCGCCAGAGAATTGGCACACTTTTTACGTGGGCTACGATGAAACGGGATATCGAGAACTACGTTCGGCAGTGTGATTCCTGCCAAAAGAACAAAATTGGAAGATCAAACAAGATACCGATGCAGATCACCACAACCGCATCGGAGCCATTTGAGAAATTATACATGGATATAGTAGTGTTACCCGAGTCCGATATGGGAAACCGTTATGGTCTAGTCATGCAAGATGACTTGACGAGATACCTAATTGTCGCTCCAATGGAGAATCAAGAAAGCCAGACGGTAGCCAAGACCTTCGTAGAAAATTATATTTGTAAATTCGGTGCCCCGTTGGAACTAGTCACAGACAACGGCGCAAATTTTGTGAGCTCACTGATGAAAGAGGTGTGCAAAATTTTAAAGATCAAGAAAATTACTACTAGCCCGTATCATCCACAAGCTAACTTGGTGGAGAGATCAAACCGCGAGTTAAAAACGTATTTGAGACAATTTATTGGCGGAAAGCCGCACACATGGGACGAGTTGTTACCGTTTTTCACGTTTGAATATAATACATTAGTAAACTCGTCCACAGGGTATACGCCGTTCGAATTATTGTACGGACGGATAGCTCGAATCCCGACTTCAATCTATAAGCGGAACGGAGTGGAGAAGATGACATATGATGCATACACACATGAAATGAAGAAAATATTTTACGATTTACATGCAAACGCACAAGCCAACCTGAAAAGGAGTAAAGAGAACCGCAAACAAATTTACGACAGATCATCTAATCATTAAAAACCCATGTGGGGTGACCAAGTATTAGTGAAGGCCGTAGCGACTGGTGCAGGCCAAAAGCTTCAGAACATATGGAGAGGACCATATGAAGTAGTGGACATTCCGAGCGAAATGACCACAGTAATTAGAAACGGCAATCGTTTAGAAAAAGTTCATAATAACCGGCTTAAGCGTTATTATGACTGAATATATGAGCTTAAACTATGCTTTCAAGGTTAACGGACAGAATATATTTAATGAAATACGATATTGGATGGCATGAGTTATAATAGCAAGCACCTAAAATTGTAAGGTGGAAGTAAAATATAGGCGTGAAAAAATACGAAAAGTCGCCGAAAAATATGAATGATTTTATTGACGGGAGTCCATAAACAGAACCAAACGGAAATACTGAAGTAAAGGCGTGAAGAAATACGAAAAGTCGCCGAAAAAGATGAATGATTTTATTGACGGGAATTAATAGGCAGAACCAAACGGTAGCAAGCTTGAGAAATTTCATAATAACCGCTTGAAGCGGTATCATGAATAAGTCAAAGTAATAACATTCTACATTATGTATACACATGTAAATTTGGGACCAGCGGTTAGAGAAAAAAATAAGAAAAGAAAAAAAAAAGAGAGAAGAAGAGGTGAAAAGAATTATCATTATAAAATTAAAACAAACAGATTATTATTAGTTTTGTAACGGATAGAGGGAAAAAAGAAACAGCAATTATATTTAACGTACTTTGTTCGCATATACAAGTGGCGGAAAATCAGTTACTAACAAAATCGAACATCTTCAAATTTATATTTAATGTGCACTAGGGACGTCATATGAACTCAGTGGCCGAATGGCTCAAAGAAAAGATGAGCGGGAAGTACAAGAAACAGTGAAAACTTCGAAGACTGAAGCGATGTGATTTGGGGGAAAAGAAGACTTATGATAGTAGAACCGATTCTTGTTTTTTCCAGCCAACTATTTGTACATTATGTACATGAATATATTAGGTCATCATTTAGAAAAGAGAGAGATAAAAATGAGGAAAGGATAAGATTTTTAACAATTATAAAAATTATGCTTTATTCATTATTTTTTATAAATTTATCAAAAAAATATTTAATTGCTCGCACTTAATTGGTCACCGGCCACCTTGGCCGGCGCAACCGTTGAATCACCTCGTCGAGGGGAAGCCCCTCGACCTCTTCGATGTCAGAGACCCACGACGCCCCCCGGTACACGTACCGGGTAAGACGCCGTAAGAAGGCCGGCGGCGCCTTCACTTGTCGCAAGCTGGCCTCCCAGCCAACGTTGTGCTCAAAAAGTTGTGCGTCTTCTGCAGTTGCTGGGCCCGGCACGCCGGCCAGGGCCCAACGAGCTTCGTGCCACCGCACGAGCTCCACAATCAGTTTCGGTCGGGGTAAGTAGCCACGGTACGCCGCTCCCAGAAGCGCCAAGAGGGTGGTAACGCTGCAGACTGCAAACGATGGGGGTCTGGTCCAGAGGTATCTCCTGGGAAGGACATCCATCTCAACCAGGATGCGGGCGAAGGAACTAGCTCCTTCTGCCACAGGGGCATTCCAGTATCCAGACCGAACGTCATCTTGATGTAAGCGTTGAACAATAGTGTATGCGTTAAACGATGGTGAAGGTGTTGAGCGACGTAGCAGGTATTGAACGACGGAGCAGGCGTTGAATGATGGTGCAAGCGTTGAACGAGTGTGAATATTCGGCAGGCGGGGACCGGCTTAAGTAGTCAGAGCGGCTGATGTTTTGTTTGAAAAAGTCAGCACAAATCATCGCGGCTCGCCGCGGGTTCGCAGCGCAGCCGCGTGGCCCTTGCAGGCATGCCTGACGCTGTCGCATGACGCACACGGGGGCATGTTTTGAAAAGCGCGCATAGCTTGATAGGAAAAACAAGAACTATAGAGCGCCATCAATAATTGGATGGGTAATGAATATGCTTAATACGAAAAAAAAGAAGAATATTTAAGATTAAGGGGAATGCAATCGTGAGATTTTTTTTTCCTCGGTGAGCCCCGATAATCGACTACTCAGTCTAAGTTAAAATTTTGGGAAAAAGATAAGAATATCATTATTACTATTATTAATTTTATTTTACACATATTGTGTGCATTCGTGTCTAATGGAATAAGAATAAAATATTAGGTAAACAAGGAAATGATAAAAGAAAAGAAAAGAAAAAAAAAGAGAAGGATGCCAGACCAGTAATGAGTAGTTATGTACCGCATTAAGAAAAGAAGTTTTTTCTTTTTCTTTCCTCTCAAGGATGCTCGGGCTGATCTTCGCATTAGGTGCGATAAGATCACAGGAAATGAGGACCGAAATCAGAAATTTGCCCGTCACAGGGTTGGTGAGGGGGAAGTACAAGATGGAGATCATCCTATCCATGGCAAGCATAGAAGCAGAGGAATGCTTTTTGAAAGACGCCGGCGAGAGGTTCTGGGGCACGTGCCGGGAGCTAGAGGCGATGATCAGCTCAATACATTGCGTGCAAGCGAACCAGAATTTAGCCACTCGGATAGGCGAGATTTTGGGAAAGAATAATTATATAAAATTTTTTTTTGGGACGAATAAAGCTACCCGGAGCGTTTGGACAGCTTTGGGGGCAATGGACACAGGCGACAGAACCAGGATAGATTATGACCTAGACAAATTGAGAGGCAACGAAGAGGTATTGAAGCAGGATCTGAGCCACCAGACGAATATCTTGGATGCCACATATGAATTTGTGAATTCATCAGTGTTGAGCATGGACGCAGATTTAGTGGATATGAGCAATAAATTCGAAAACCTCAGAAAAGAGGTAGCGGATAATGCGAATTTTACCGGACACTTTAGAAGAATGGTTGTCTTGGAAGCAAAATTACTGGAAATGAGCTTCTGGTTAGAGAACTTAAGTCGAAGTCTAGACAGGAAGCTGGACGCCGTCATCGCGACCCTAACTCAACGCATGACGGGTTACGACATATTAAAAAGATTGTTTACATTAGAAACACTACAGAGAAACTTAGAAGAGTTGGAAAGTACGTTGCACACCGGGTTATCATTCCCACGGGACAGCTATGGCAAAATAATAACGGAAACAATCGATCGTGCGGACTTCAAATATAAATTCAATAACACGGGAAAGATCGTCCTGGAATTTCTCGTGCCTTTAATCAAGACGGAAAGATATGCCGCTCGTCGAATCTCATTTCCCCCCAGGATCGTGAACTCGACAGTCCTGATTTCTCACATCGACAAAGATGTTATCTTGTTCAGGGCGGAGAGCGAGTGGGGATACACCCTTTCCAGCGACGAATATAACAGATGCACTAAATTCAGGGACATCACGCTATGCGATATTAGGAAAGCTATGGAAAATTTACACAACAGCCAAAGCTGTGTGACTGAGGTAATTTTTAAAGGATCAACTGGCCGCTGTAGGACGAAAGCAGTGCAAACTGATCACACAATATGGGTAGAGACAGGCGTAAGGAATATTTGGAAATACCTTGCGCCAAAGCAGATTAATCTGACAATTGAGACAGACGGTGACGCATCTCTGAAAACTGTGATTGGGGAAGGGGTCATTATAGTAACCCCGAACATGGTGGTATCTACCAATCACATACGACTAGAATATTACGAAACAGATTACGAATGGGATGCAAACGTTACGTTATTACCGAGTGATGCCAGAGAGATACTGACCTCAGAGGTTAATTTTGAGATCGTGCCAGTATGGAATGGTACAGAAAAGTATATACATATGTGAACCTAAAGAAATTATTTGATATAGGGGTAGACATACACGATATTAAAACAAAGAAGATGACGCTAAAGAATTTGATCTACGCACCGCTGGAAAACCCATGGACCAGCGTGCCGGTAGTAGCAGGGATCATCCTAGTGCTATTACTGACATTATGTTTTTACATAGGAAGGATTTCGTGCTGCGCGCGCAGGACGACGATAGAGAATTGGTCGGAGAAACCAACAAAAACGAAAAAGCTGTCAGCGCCGCGGGGTAGCGGGGCGCACGGAAGGCTCACGAAGCAAGATATTTTTAGACCTGAAAACGAGTTATATGAGCAACCTAATGATGTCAGAGACGTTTTGGGAAATGGTAAACTAAACAAGCGACAAAGACAGGAAGATAAAGATTACGAGGAGATAGAGTTGCAAAACGGGAAATGTGCGACTCGGGAAAATATACAGCACACAAATATAAAAAGCGTCAGGGCACCAAATACGAATATAACATGGGAGGATGAAAAGAAAGAAGCGGCAGCAGCGAAAGTACCGACAGCCGGGATGGTATTGAACATAACACCACAAAATAAAGAGATAATAAGAGACGAACGACCGCCGAGCACGAATCAAAAAGAAATGATTACTAGGGCCCCCGTGAAGCAAAAATGGCTCGGGGTAATATTGAAATAGGAAAATGGCCTTCGGGGGAAATTTTGTGGGGAGAAATAGGATTTCAACATTGACTAGCAAAGGACTAATAGGAACGAACGACGGAGGTAGGCTTAAACTGCTGCGAAGGGACTGCCGGTTATAGGATTCAGCTGTTCTTTTCCTTTTTACTATACATCGAGTGAAAGTATTTAATGGGAGTCGTTAACCCAGCATGTTCAAGGTGGATGCTGATGAATGAGAGAGGCAAGGGCGTAACGAACCCAGAGTGATTGTGGGATTCTTCCTTTTTTCTTTTTCCTACGAGTATGCTAACCATCTTTTCTTCCAGGAATCACTAGGCAGGGGGTCGTACCTTCGAAGGGTAGTGGGAGAGGCAGTATGCGGTCTACTGCATACCAGGAGAAGAGTAAGTAGTGTGTAAGTATGACAGTAACAAGAGACAATTCGAAAAGTAAATGATTACAGATTAAAAAGAGATTCAAGAGATTAGGAAAAAAAAGACGAGACAATTTTTATAAAAAAAAATGATATGAGGTGTTAAAAAAAAAAGTCAGGGTATTAGACGAATATTGTATATGAAGACAGAGAATAACGATGAATGTTCACAACGAAAAGATTTATTTATGAAGCGAAAGATGAAAGAAAAAAAAAAGAGATTTAACCGACGTGATGAAACAAAGATTGAAGGATGAAAGAATAATCCACTAGGTCGAGACAGACTCATTTTATGTTAATCGAAAAAGTTTAAGAAAATGAAAGAGGATGCTTAACAAAAAAAAAAAGCAATGAGATGGAAAAAAAATGCAACCAAAGCAGAGCATTTAAGCTACTTAATAACATTGTAGAAAGTTATTTAAAGAGCATAAGAACATTTGATGAAAGAAAGTTAATAATGAGCCACAAGACAAGTTAAACTGATATTTTAACGCGGAATAAAGAAGAAGAAAGCATAATACAGATAAATTAATTGGTATGTGTCGAAATGGTTTTTAATGTAAATCAAAAAAAAAAAATCGACCACCAAAGCTAGTGAACATATGATAAAAGAAGAAAAAAAAAATAAATAATTGGTAAATAATGCACATTTGAAAAGTTATGTTGGTAGAACCGGATAAAATCCAATACTAATAATGATGTACATCTTAGTAGGGGAAGAAAAACCAAAGTATGTCATCCGAAAATAAGAAAATTGCGGGCCTAGACTGTAAGTAGAAGCCTAGGGTAGATAATAGAGTGCAAGAAGCCCGTACGCGAGTGAACAGTAATCTTAACCAGCAAGTGGAAAAAGTAGAGAAACCAAAAAAAAAGAATTGAGAAAATAATGGCAAAAAAAAAAATGCGCCACTTGCTAAGTAGGGCAACTAGCATCTAAGAATTGACCACGTGACAAGTTCCCGATCATCGACAACGACCGAGAGGGATGCTGAGATGGGGCATACCATGATGCCCAGTACAGCGCGAAAAAGGAAAACAGGCGGATGCGAGGGGAGTCGAACGGCGAGTGCAGAAGGCCCACGGGAGTGAGAGACACGGCAGATGACCACACCTAGGGGAAAACAGGTAGGAATGGCCCACGCAAGACTGACGCAAGACCAAAACGCAGAGAAAAAAAAGAACTGACAGCCTGTTATGCAAAAATCACTGTCCAGATTTTCGCGTTTAGCAGTAGCATATGAGAGACGTCGAGAGGGGGCGTAAATCAAAAACAACCACCCCCCCCAAGAAGTCCCAAGAATCATACCCACAGGAAGTCTCCGAGAGAAAAACCTAGAAAGACAATTAAGGAAAACATACAGCGGCCAAGCTTGCCTAGACCCTCAATACTTGTTGCAAAAAGAGAAAACATTATTGAATACACACCGCAAGCAGGTTGCGTGCCAGTGACCTAGTCTCCACTGCAGAAAAGAATAATAACGGTATAAAAGTAGGTTGCCAAAAAACCCGTTAACAGTAACAAAGGCCAAAGTTGTGCTGGCTAAGCCAGCATAGCGTCACGATTCACCAGGCACGCAGTAGTACCCACCTAAGAATGACGAAACGCATGCACCAGGCACGCAGTGTCTATACCCGTAAGAATGACGAAAACAACGGAGAATGCAACGGTGACGATGGAATCTTTAATATACTAATCAAACATCTCCCTGAGAGCACAATGGAATTTTTAGTGAAAATTTTCAATTGCTGCTTCAAAATTGCATATTTTCCCAAATTATGGAAAAATGCAAAAATTACTCCCATTTTAAAACCGGATAAGAACCCAGCTGAAGTTTCAAGTTATCGACCAATCAGTTTGCTTTCTTCAATAAGTAAACTGTTTGAGAGAATTATTCTTAACAGAATGATGTCACACATCAACGAAAATTCAATTTTTGCAAATGAACAGTTTGGATTTCGCCATGGGCATTCCACAACTCATCAATTGCTCAGAGTTACTAATATGATACGAGCTAACAAATCTGAAGGTTATTCCACTGGAGCTGCTCTTTTAGACATAGAAAAAGCATTCGACAGTGTTTGGCATAAAGGTTTGATTGCGAAATTGCAAACTTTTAATTTTCCAATTTTCCTAATCAAAATTTTAAAAAAATTATCTTACTGATCGAACTCTGCAGGTTGTCTATCAGAATTCAAAATCTGATAGATTTCCTGTCAGAGCAGGTGTACCTCAAGGTTCAGTCTTGGGTCCAGTCCTGTACAACATATTCACTTCAGATCTTCCTGATTTGCCTCCAGGATGCACAAAGTCATTGTTCTGCGATGACACAAGCATTTCCGTAAAAGGAAAAAGTCTTCGTGTCATATGCAGTCGATTGCAGAAAAGTTTAGATATTTTTTCTTCCTACTTGCAAAAGTGGAAAATCTCTCCCAATGCTTCTAAAACTCAAATGATAATTTTTCCGCATAAGCCTAGGGCTTCTTTCCTCAAGCCAAACAATAATCACGTTGTCAAGATGAATGGGGTTATTTTAAGTTGGTCCGACAAGGTTAAGTACTTGGGACTAATTTATGATAAAAAACTTATTTTCAAAGAGCACATTGAGAGTATACAAGCCAAGTGCATCAAATATACGAGATGTTTATATCCTCTCATTAACAGGAATTCTAAACTTTGTTTAAAGAACAAACTTTTGATTTACAAACAAATTTTTAGACCAGCAATGCTTTATGCTGTACCGATCTGGTCAAGTTGCTGCTCAACAAGGAAGAAAACGCTCCAAAGGATTCAGAATAAAATTCTGAAAATGATTTTGAAGCGTCCTCCTTGGTTTGGTACACTCGAATTACATAGACTTACTGGTGTTGAACCATTAGAAGCTATGTCAAATAAAATTATTAACAATTTTCGAAAAAAATCGTTGCAATCCTCAATTGCTACGATAAGCTCTCTTTATAGCCAATAAGTTAGCAATTAAGTTAGTTGTAAGTTTACTTCCCCTATTCTGACAAGTAGGTTTAAATCCCAACGAATGATAAGTCCTAATTGCGAAAGCAAACAAATCCTAACAATTGAAATTACAAATTTCTAACAGTGTTGAGAAGTCACCATTTGTGATTGGACACACATACTCATTATTTACTAATATTTATCATAAATACTTAAGCTACTAACAAATCCCCCCTTAAAAAAAAAAAAACGGAGAATGCAAGCAGGTACGGAAAGAGGCGCGGTAGAACCACCAAAACGAAAGGTTCAAAGCCGGCGCAACCAAAACAAACACGAACTCACAGTACGACAACGCGCCCGGCGCCCATGAGCACACAGCACACAGCACACCCGAGTACAGCACGGCCATCGACCGGCGACGACCCTTCGGCCAGACGCACTCTTCCCGTTACGGACCCCCCCCCCCGCAACAAAGGCACACCAGTTCGAGCGGCGCTTAAACACGACAGCTGAACAGCAGATATCTTCACGACGCAGGGCACCAGGCGAGCAAGCAATTGTTAATTCTAAATAGGGAAAATGTCATGTATGATAATGTAAACTCAAAACGGTGTTACAGTTTTGAATAACAGAATTTCATTTGCCAGAGAAAAAAAAAAACATATTATAAAAAAACAACGGTGTATATAGTTGCATAAAACCGCGAGAATAATTGTAATAAAAAAGAGAAAAACACACCTATCGGCCGTCAGAACGGACCGTGTGACCATTGTCTCTTCTAGATAATGGCCAACTAGGCGGGGTGGCAGATGTGACGTCACACCCTGCGAAGAACCCAATGCTCCGTCACGAGCCTTATAATTAAAGTTAAATGTTGTTCCTAGGAGGGCATAGCCTTCTGCTATGCTTTAGTCAGGCGAAACATTTGGTTCCCTTGACAGAGGACCGCGAACGGCTCTGTCAACACTCTATGTATCAACAGATTATGCCACAGGTGGCAAAGAACTTCGCGCAGCCTTCTGCTGTGCCACCGGCAAACAAACTCAACCAAAATAAACAAGTTTTGTGTTGTAAACAAAACGCCACCCGTACTTTAGCAGTACTAGATTAGGTTAAGAGATTAGTAAGGTAAACAGAGAGTGGAGAAAGTCTCTCTCTCTGAGTTACCGGTAGGGTATATTTAAGTAGTGATGTACGAAAATAAAGTCAGTTAGTCCACGTTAATCTGTGTGTATTAATTCCGCGCCAATTGCGCGTACAGGGTCTTCTGGAGAAAGTCCTGGTAGGTTACACCCAGGAAATAGGTATACCTACACACACACACACATATATATATATATATATATATATATATATATATATATATATATATATATATATATATATATATATATATATATATATATATATATATATATATATATATATATATATATATATATATATATATATATATATATATATATATATATATATATATATATATATATATATATCTCGCGTGATTTTTCAAATAGACCAATCTAACATTCGCATCGAACTGAGAGAATCAACTTTGAAAATTTTCTCTCAATATATTAAATCCTATATGAAAACGAAACAGTATTCATGCAAGTAGATACTGTTTAACGGTACTTTGAATTAATGTTCAACGTTACTATCTTGCAGATTGTTTTTTTTTTTGAAAATAAATCAATGTTTAGCGAATATAAAGTATGCAAGGTTTTGCTTCTTTCAGAGGTAAATACTAGAGATGGTCGGGTCGGATTCGGGTTTGAAAATGTCGGGTTTGGGTGTGAAAACCCCGAGACCCGACTTTATAATCTATGAAATCTCGGGCTCGGGTTTCAAAATTTCGGTTTCATAGGAATAAAATTTTCGGGTTCGGGTCGGGCTCGGGTTTGACCGAAAAAAAAAATCGGAGCAAAACCATTTCAAATCGCCTGGAAATACGCGAAAATTTAATCGACCATTTTTGATTTGGATGAAACTTTGCACACGTATTTGGCTTAGCAAACTGAGCATTTTTCACAGGTGGAGAGATTTTTTACCCCCATGAGTTACATTCTAAAAGGGCGTACACATTTAATCCAAAAAAAGTCGTTCGGTATTTTTTTTACAATATTCCATCGGTAAAGTGCAATAATACCGGTATTCATGCAAAAAAGCATCAAATTAACGACTGTTCTGTAAGATCTGTAAGTTTTACCAAAATTCTGTTAACTGTTACCGAAATATTTGCTTAATTTTACATTCACCGAAATTTGTATAAATTTTTACCGAACAACCTGTAAAAATGCCAAATTGCGAATGTGGTGGCCATTTTTCTCATACGTGCAACCGTGCAAGACGCGAATATTTTCTACTGGTGCTGCTGATTTGTTTTAGTTCTTGTTGTGTGTAAACATAGGATATTTATAATTTGGAAAGTGTTAATGGATGTACAAGTCGCTAACATTTTTCGCAAGTGATCTGGTTGATTTAGTTTGATTTTAGACGCTACCGGCAGGCTCATTTATAACCGACTTTTCTGCCACCGGTATTTTTTACAGGTGTGTTCGGTATTTTTGTTCATTTTTAAAGTTTCTTTCGGTAAATTTTACTGGCTGCTCAGTTTGGAACATTACAAAAAAGCTGCGAAAATTACCGACCACTCGGTTGGTGGTTTCACAAACTGTTCGGTAATTTTCGGAAACACCGAAGATTTCACCGAACGTTCAGCTGTTGAGATTCCGGGAAAATTTTACCGAAGTCGGTGTTTTATTTTAAGTGTGTATGCCTTTTGGCATTGGTTTTATTCGAAGCATTGTAGCCCAGAAACCGTTGGTTGTATAGAAAAACTGTCTGAGAATGAGTTGAAAGGAATTAAAAATGCCCCATTAAAAAATCTACACTGTACAAAAAAAATTTTTTTTGACCAAGAAAATTAAAAATAAACATTAAATTTCAATTAAAAAAAAAGAGTTGAATTTTTTTTTAAAGAAACTTGACGTTAATACGCAACTCTAATAAAAAAAGTCCAGGATGGAGAAACGGAAAATAATTTTTTTATGGTAGATTAATTGTTTTATGAAAATTCCAGTTCAAACATTTTCCAAAATATTTGTATTCTGATGATTTTAAAAGATGCAGAAAGTCATTTTGAATCAAAAAGCTCTTGGAAGTAAACATTCTAAAGGCATTGGTTTTCGAGTTATTTCTAATTTAAGCTCGAAAAATTATAATTATTTAGGAAAATACACGTTTTTCTCAATTTGTCCATGGTTCTCCAGCAAAAATCATACGTTCATTGAAATGCTTGATCAAATATATACAATTCATTCTTTGACAACAAAACGATTGGGCGAACGGTTCTCAAGAAAAGAGTTAAATGTTCTAAGTGATATAAATATATATAAGAATCAAACATTTATTTTCGAGTTTTATTATCTTAGGAACATATTTTTATATGACATAAATACTTTACAGAACTAGTTTCACCTTATATTTTATATATATCATAAGTAAATTCGTCATCTTTTGAAAACAGCTTCGTTTGTATCTTATTTTCTGAAATCGGAACAAAAGAGTAATACTTTTGTGTGGCAGCTATTATTATAGATTTTTTGAAAATATTGCTCCATTCTGTTACTCCTTGTTCATATTCTTCATATGATACCCAACTAAATCACATTTTTGATGAATTTTTATTACTTTTCTGATTAGACCAATCATACAATTCTTTTGCGCTTGTAATGGGATGTTCATGTTCTTTAGCTAAACTTGCATTTCCTGCCATTCGTTTTAATATGCCACCAATTGCATCGCATGGGCCTTTAAAATGAGAATTCGCAAAAAAATGCCAGTCTGCATCGACGTTATATTCTGTTTTGAACTTGCAAAGACTTGCAAAGTTTTTTCTATTTTTAGATTGTGAGGCAGCCCCATCAGACATTAATATCGCTTTTTTTAACTCTATTGTTGTTTTCAAAAAACTCATTAATTTGGCAATGAACACCTGAACCGCAACAGTATCATGATGGAGTACTTCCGATATTATGATGAAGCTGATATTCTTAAGTGTTCCAGATTCTAAATAGTAATAAACGAAGGGATGAATGGTGGCTTGACTACCATTCCAATAACTACACGAATCACAAATTGATAAAGACGTATTAAAATGAGCTTGACTGTTCAATATTTTTAATTTTGCAATATGTTTTCGTTTAGTTTGCGTAAGCTTGATGAGCACCGATGATCAGGAAAGGGTTTACAGCATTTGAGCTTGGTGTATTCCATTTTCACTTTATTCATCTTCACAAAATGCAAACTGTTACTAACACATCTGGAGTAGTGCAATCGTATTTATATACGAAAACAGATATTATAGCTAACCCAGTAGTTAATGGTTGCGTACTTTACAAACAGTTATTATTAGTAAACAAGTAGAGAGTGTTGCACGACAAACATATTTGTTTATAAAACATTCGGCAAGGGAGAACGTGTAGGTAGGCTAAGGTTTAGCGCTTGAGTTATTTATCCAATCGTTTTGTTGTCAAAGAATGAATTGTATATATTTGATCAAGCATTTCAATGAACGTATGGTTTTTGCTGGAGAACCATGGACAAATTAAGAAAAATGTGTATTTTCCGAAATATTAATAATTTTTCGAGCTTAAACTAAAAATAACTCGAAAACCGATGCCTTTAGAATGTTTACCACCAAGAGCTTTTTGATTCAAAATGATTTTCTGCATCTTTTAAAATCATCAGAATACAAATATTTTGAAAAATGTTTAAATTAGAATTTTTATGAAAAAATCAATCTACCATAAAAAAAATATTTTTCATTCCTCCGTCTTGGACTTTTTTTAAAAAAGTTGCGTATTAACGTTAAGTTTCTTTTAAAAGAAATAAAAAAAAATTCAACTCTTTTTTTTTAGGGCTACAATGCTTCGAATAAAACCTATGCCAAAAGGCATACGCCCTTTTAGAATGTAACTCATGGGTGTAAAAAATCTCTCCATCTGTGAAAAATGCTCAGTTTGCTAAACCAAATACGTGTGCAAAGTTTCATTCAAATCAAAAATGGTCAATATTCGACCATAGGTCATAGGAAAAAAAAAATGCGGGTTCGGGTCGGGTACGGGTTCAAAAAAAATCACAGGAGGGTTGTGTGCAAATCCACGACCGCAAGGTTGAAGTAGAATACTTTATTTAACCCCTAACCGTATTGCGGCTTGTAACATCAAGCGATTTCGTTTGCTCGCTGCTGCGTGTTGCTGGGAGACGACGAAATTTTGTTCATGCTGATTGATTGAATCGACTTCACATTAGCTCTGCATAGTCGAACTAACTGCTTCTGTGAGGGTGTTCTAATAGGGCAGTTTGTTATTCAAAATCGCTTATGCTGATCACAGCCTTTGCGCTGCCCTTACAGTGGGGGGTTACCTCAATAAAGTTAAATTTATACAACTGCAACAGAATTTGATTGCATCCCGCACAGAATGTCTGCTTGTGTTGATACCAGAAAATTATTAACCTTCAATTACTTGTTTATTTGTCTTCAAAAAGGCATTTTGCGGTTCAAAATCGGTTGCTGATCGCAGCCTTTGAGCTGCCCTAACAATGGGGGAATTAAGATACACGGACAACATGCACTGTGGAAGCTATTTCACATTCAGTGAATTAGACGGGCGCGAGAAATTCAAATTGCTAGGATCCAACACAGAACGCTTGCTTGTGTTGTCAAAAATTCAATTCAATGCAATCTTCATGCTGCCCCAACACAGGGGGAATAATGGCAGTCTGGCGACACACGCTGAGAAAAACCGCGCTGCTCCTGAGACGTGGTGACCAACCACAGAGCTAGTGCTGCTGCTAAGGAAGGACGACTGCTGTTGTCGCTGTCTAGAACTATTATGAGCGGCTTCGGCTGAAACTGAGGCTCTTATATAGGCCAAATAGCATGTTTTCAATTGCAAGGTATATGATTCTGTCGACCGTGCTTGGGAAGCAATCATATAACTACCAATCAGAGGTCGAATTTTTCGTTTTAACAAGGCTTGACAATTTTCAATAGTACAATAGTGTGAATAATAGAATTACAATTATCTTATTTTGGGATGAATTTTAGAAGATTTTCCAATCTATTGCTGCAAGAACGAAGAAAATCCATCTAATACTAACCGATTTATTAGCATTTGAAATTGGACATATTTTTCACTTTCTTCGGTTTTAGATTTTCATTTCACATCCCTATGTAGCCGAACTTCCTGAAAGAAGTATTCTACTTCAGAAAGCATTTTGCGGTTCAAAATCGGTTGCTAATTACAACCTTTGAGCTGCCCTAACATTGGGGGAATTAAGATACACGAACAACATGCACTGTGGAAGCTATTTCACATTCAGTAAATTAGACGGGTGCGACAGATTTAAGTTGCTAGGATCTAACACAGAATGCTTGCTTGCGTTGACAAAAATTATTAACTTTCAATGACTTGTTTATTTGCCTTCAAAAAGGCATATTGATTTCCAAAATTGGATTTCCTGATGGCAATCTCCATGCTGCCCCAACAAGGGGTGAATAATGGCTGTCTGGCGACACACGCTGAGAAAAACCGCGCTGCTCCTGAGACGTGGTGACCAACCACAGGGCTAGTGCTGCTGCTAAGGAAGGACGACTGCTGTTGTCGCTGTCTGATGCTACGCTATGCATAGCCATGCCACAGTTGTGGCCGCTATACGCTGGCCTAACTGCTGAGCAACTGCAACACTATCCGTAGCCATGCCACAGTTGTGGCCGCCATTGGTATCCACTGTAACTGCATCTGCTGGCCCTGCTGCTATCGATGGTGAGATCCGCTGGAACTGCTACGCTTATCCACAGCCATGCCACAGTTGTGGCCGCTTCCGCTATCGATGGTACCCACTGCTCGCTCCCGCTGCTGCTAAGGGAGGACTGCTGTCGCCGCTGTTCAGAACTATTATGAGCGGCTCCGGATGAAACAGGCTCTTATATAGGGATGAAAATAGGAATGAATCATTTTTTGTACGTGGTGGATCGACATAACTTGAAAAATATGTGTGACTTCATTCCGGCTCAGAGCGATCATTTGATAAGCTCCACCTTTTTTTTTCAGTTTCTAAAGTTTTTCCTCAGTTTCGTAGCACGGATGCACAAAAATGATTTCTTGTCGAGCCGGACCGATAGCACTCTCATCGAAGCAACAAAATAACATGTTTTGTGTCGTGTTGCGCAGCTTCGTTGAAGAAAATGTTCCCGTCCCCGTGTCGCATGTAAGCAGATTATTGCGTTCAGTAGACAGTAGATAGTGTATCCAGCGAATAAACACCGATGGTGCTCTCACACACGCAACGGTTTTAACCCGTATCTTATTGCGGTTTGTAACATCAAGCGATTTCGTTTGCTCGCTGTTGCGTGTTGCATCATGTTGCAACTTGGCAGCTGGGGGACGACGAAATTCTGTTTATGCTGATTGATTGAATCGACTTCATATTAGCTCTGCATAGTCGGACTAACTGCTTTTGTGAATGCGTACTAACAGGGCAATTTATTATTCAATGTCAGTTATGCTGATCGCAGCCTTTGCGCTGCCCCTACAGTGGAGGGTTTACTAAATAAAGTGAAAGTAAAAATTAGACAACTACAACAGAATTTGATTGCATCCCGCACAGAATGTCTGCTTGTGTTGATGCCAGAAAATTATTAACCTTCAATTATTTTTTTTGCCTTGAAAAAAGCATGTTGCGGTTCAAAATCGGTTGCTGATTACAACCTTTGAGCTGCCCTAACATTGGGGGAATTAAGATACACGGACAACATGCACTGTGGAAGCTATTTCACTTTCAGTAAATTAGACGGGTGCGACAAATTTAAATTGCTAGGATGCAACACAGAATGCTTGCTTGCGTTGATAAAAATTATTAACTTTCAATGACTTGTTTATTTGCCTTCAAAAAGGCATTTTGATTTCCGAAACTGGATTTCCTGATGACAATCATCATGCTGCCCCAACACGGGGGGAAAAATGGCTGTCTGGCGACACACGCTGAGAAAAATCGCGCTGCTCCTGAGACGTGGTGACCAACCACAGGGCTAGTGCTGCTGCTGAGGAAGGACGACTGCCGTTGTCGCTGTCTGATGCTACGCTATGCATAGCCATGCCACAGTTGTGGCCGCTATACGCTGGCCTAACTGCTGAGCAACTGCAACACTATCCGTAGCCATGCCACAGTTGTGGCCGCCATTGGTATCCACTGTAACTGCATCTGCTGGCCCTGCTGCTATCGATGGTGAGATCCGCTGGAACTGCTACGCCTATCCACAGCCATGCCACAGTTGTGGCCGCTTTCCGCTATCGATGGTACCCACTGCTCGCTCCCGCTGCTGCTAAGGGAGGACTGCTGTCGTCGCTGTTCAGAACTGTTATGAGCGGCTCCGGCTGAAACAGGCTCTTATATAGGCCAAATAGCATGTTTTTAATTGCAAGGTATATGATTCTGTCGACCGTGCTTGGGAAGCTAGCATATAACGACCAATCAGGGGTCGAAATTTTCGTTTTGACAAGGCTTGACTATTTTCAATAGTACAATAGTGTGAATAATAAAATTACAATTATCGCATTTTGGGAAGAATTTTAGAAGATTTTCCAATCTATTGCTGCAAGAACGAAGGAAATCCATCGAATACTAACCGATTTATTAGCATTTGAAATTGGACATATTTTTCACTTTTTTCGGTTTTAGATTTTCATTTCACATCCCTATGTAGCCGAACTTCCTGAGAGAAGTATTCTACTTCAACACCAAACCCGACCATCTCTAGTATCTCTAGTTGTTTTCATAAGTCATAATGTTACGTGGTGCTTTACATGCTTCTGAGCGTAACGGTATGTAATAAGCTAGTGTGTTATTTACGTCAAAATATTGTGTCATATTGAAAATCATGTACATACTGGATGTCTTATTAAAAATCATGAAAATCACGTACAGTCATGGACAAAATATTAAATACATTTGCAGTGTTGGATAATTATCCATATTTGCGCACTGATTTTAGTTGTTGTATGATGTTATGTTACGTTATTACGATCTACAGATAACTAGAATTTCCCTGTGTCGGTGATTCCGAAAGTTTTTTGCGTGAGTCAGTGTTTTTAAGGTGGGGAAAAAAAATACACTATTGAAATATATATGAGCCGTACACTCGCTTCCCTGCTATCGTTGCGAAAGGAAGCATTCGAAAGCAGGTCCGTTTTTTTTGCTCGCTCGAACAAACAATACTGTTTGGTGTGCATACAGTACGCTTGTGTTTTTCGGTTTCGTTGCTGATAGACAATAGACGTACTCCCAGCAGCCAGAGCAAATCCCCGTGCCGCCGGGCGCCGGTTACCCCTTGCGGCACAGAAGATTTTGTGCACTGTGTCCAGACCGTACGCGTGCTACTGGTGTTTTCGGTATCGACACTGTGACAGGAAAGCAGTTCAGTAGTCGCTGTGAATTCCCCGCGCCGCCGGGCGCCGGTTATCTTCTAGCGGGGTACGAGAGTGTACATTGTGTACAGACGCTGCCGTAGGAAATTCCTCGCACCACCAACCGCTGGTTAGCCCCTAGTGCTGGTTCAGCTGGAGGAGACTGATTGCGATTCCTGCCAAGCCACCTACTGGATTAATCCAACTATCAGCCAGGAGGGCACGTAGGCTAAAATACAAAAAAACTGGTGAAGTATTAACATTTGTTTTTTTTTTTCCTATTTATTTATTTTTTTCAATACGGTTGTCTTTTTTCTTATTTAATACACCTTATATTGAAAATTGTTTTTACATTTTACAACAATTATTTGATTCCCCTTATATACGCTTATATATTGGTTGCGTGCGGTAGAGCTAAACGCTCCCGCGGACGACATGCAGGTGCAACTATTCCTGGATGTGGAAAAAAATGGGGAAGAGATTGAGATCTCCCCCATCAATTCCCCTCTACCTTCCCCTGTACCACCCCCTTTATCTAGCCCTGTATCAAGGGTACCGGAAGTACGGGTAGAAGCTTACCCAGATGCCGCGGAAGGTCCGTTTGTAGTTTTCTTTAGGCCTATAAAAAAGCCTTTGAATATAATTCAAATCGGCAAGGACCTGGCAAAACAGTTTTCGGACGTAACCGAAATTACAAAGGTTAGACCGAACAAACTGCGAGTTGTCGTGAGTAGCTTGAAGCAAGCAAACGCAATTGCTAGCTACGAGCTCTTCACGAGAGAATACCGCGTGTACATCCCTGCCAAGGACGTGGAGATCGACGGTGTGGTTACCGAAGGAAGCCTCACGGTCGATGACATCTGGCGTCACGGGGTTGGCTGCTTCAAGAACCCCCTGATTCAAGATGTAAAGATACTGGATGTCAAGCAATTGCATTCAGTATCCATCGAAGAAGAAAAGAAGAAATTCTTCCCTTTGGATTCATTCCGTGTAACATTCGCCGGATCCGCACTGCCGAACTACATCTCTTTGGACAGGGTTCGTCGGCCTGTACGCCTGTTCGTACCGCGGGTCATGCATTGCCAAAACTGCAAGCAGTTAGGTCATACAGCCACCTACTGCTGCAACAAGGCACGCTACACCAAGTGCGGAGGAAATCATGCTGAGACCGCTTGCAGTGAGGATACTGAAAAGTGTCTTCACTGCGAGGGAACTCGGCATGACCTTTCGGCGTGTCCCGCGTACAAACAGCGCGAGGAAAAAATCAAGCGTTCCCTCAAGGAACGATCAAAGCGCTCTTTTGCAGAAATGCTTAAGAGGGCTGAGCCACCCTCGACAGGAAACATCTTTTCCTTTTTGCCAACCGATGAGGGTATATCTGACGATCCCGTCGAAGGGTGTTCTTATGCCATGTCAGAAGGATCTAGGTAGAGAAGAATGATCAACTCTCCTAATCTTTCTCGCAAAGGTCGCAAGATAACTCCTAGCGAAATGACCATTTAGCCAACACAAAAAGAAAAACCGAAGCAAGTACCTCCTGGTTTTAATTTCAATTCCAACCAGGAGTACCCACCGCTTCCTGGGGCACCAAAAACCCCTCGTGCACCCATTTCTCGATCAGAAGATAAAAAAGAAACAGAGTTCATAAAATTTTCTGATATTGTGGACTGGATATTTAATACATTCAACAAACCAGATCCTCTACAAAATATTCTTCTTGCCCTTCTTCCTACAGTGAAAACCTTTTTGAAGCAACTAGCGGTAACTTGGCCCCTCATTTCAGCTATCATATCTTTCGATGACTAATACGGCGAAAGAGGTTAGGAATTTTATCACTGTATTACAGTGGAATTGCAGAAGTATCATCCCCAAATTCGATCTATTTTCTCATTTGATGAATACATACAATTGTAACGCATTTGCGCTCTGTGAAACCTTTCTCAATTCAAACGATCAACTTAATTTCCACGATTTTAACATAATTCGTCGAGATCGAGACTCACACGGTGGAGGGGTACTTTTAGGGATCAAACAGTGCTATTCTTTTTTCAGAATCGACCTCCCCTCGATCTCGAATATTGAAGTCGTTGCCATTCAAACGAATATGAATGGAAAAGACCTATGCCTTGTTTCGTTATATATCCCTCCATCCGCGCAGATTGAACAGAGGCATCCCACTGATATAGCAGAGTTGCTTCCCGCGCCTTTTTTGATATTGGGAAATTTTAATTCTCATTGTTCGCTATGGGGGTCGCTGTACGACGACAACCGATCTTCTTCAATTTGTAACTTAATCGACGACTTCAATATGATACTTTTGAATACTGGGGAAGCGACACGTGTACCCAATCCTCCAGCACGTGAAAGCGTGCTTGACCTATCCCTTTGCTCGACATCACTAGCGTTAGATTGCCGGTGGAAAGTAATCAACGATCCCCACGGTAGTGATCACCTACCAATCGTTATCTCAATTGCTAATGGGTCAACTCCAACGGATCCAATCAATATTGCGTATGACCTCACACGTAACATTGTTTGGAAGTCTTATGAGACCATAATATCGTAAAGAATCGAGTCACACGTGGAACATCCTCCGGAGGAAGAATACGCGTTCCTATCTGGCTTGATCATCGACGCCGCGACTGAAGCTCAGACGAAACCGATACCCGGGGTAACGATTAGACGGCGCCCTCCCTCAAAGTGGTGGGACAAAGAGTGCTCATAGCTGTACGCGCGAAGATCCTCGATGTATTTGGCCTTCCGAGAACAAGGCACTATCGACTTGCTCCGAAAGTACGATGTACTGGCTAGACAGATGAAGAGCTTAATAAAAGCAAAAAAACGCGGATACTGGCGGCTGTTTGTAAACGCGTTGTCGAGGGAAACAGCGATGAGCTCTCATTGGGATACCGCCAGACGCATGCGGAATCGTAACGTTTTGAATGAGTCCGAGGAGTATTCAGATCGCTGGATACTCGATTTCGCCGAAAGGGTCTGTCCGGACTCTGTCCCCGAACAAAAGACCTTTCGCGACGCGTTTTAAGTAGCCACGGAAGAGCCCCCATTTTCGATTTTGGAATTTTCAATGGCTCTCCTATCGTGCAACAAAAAAGCTCCAGGGTTGGATAAAATTAAATTCAACTTGTTGAAGAATCTACCCGACTGTGTAAAAGGACGCTTGTTGAACCTGTTCAACAAGTTTCTTGAGCTAAACATTTTTCCGCACGACTGGAGGGAGGTAAAAGTCATTGCTATTCAAAAACCCAGAAAACCTGCGTCTGAACACAATTCTTATAGGCCGATTGCGATGCTCTCTTGCCTCCGGAAATTAATGGGGAAAATGATCCGCTTACGGTTAGACAAATGGGTCGAAACAAACGGTTTAATTTCAGATACTCAATTTGGCTTTCGCCGGGGCAAAGGGACGAACGATTGCCTAGCGTTGCTTTCTACTGAAATTCAACTCGCCTTTGCTCGAAAAGAGCAAATGGCTTCTGCGTTCTTGGATATTAAGGGGGCTTTTGACTCTGTCTCTGTAGAAGTTTTAAGCGACAAACTTCATTTGCAGTGACTTTCACCAAATTTGAATAACTTTTTGCTCAATTTGTTGTCTGAAAAGCATACGTATTTCTCACATGGCGATTCGAAAACTTCCCGAATTAGTTACATGGGCCTTCCCCAGGGCTCATGTTTAAGTCCAATCTTATATAATTTTTACGTCAATGACATCGATAAATGTCTTGCAAATTCATGCACGCTAAATCAACTTGCAGACGATAGCGTTGTATCCATTACTGGTAGCGAGGCTAGCGGTCTGCAAGGACCATTGCAAGATACCTTAGACAATTTGTCTGAATGGGCTCTTAAACTGGGTATCGAATTCTCTCCGGAGAAAACTGAGCTGGTCGTTTTTTCTAGGAAGCATAACCCAGCTCAGCTGCAGCTTCTTCTAACCGGTAAAACGATCACTCAGGTTTTAGTCGCTAAATTTCTCGGGGTCTGATTTGACTCTAAATGCACCTGGGCTTGCCATATTAGATATCTGACACGAAAATGCCAACAGAGGATTAATATTCTTCGTACGATTACCGGAACCTGGTGGGAAGCCCACCCAGGAGACCTTCTAAGGCTTTACCAAACAACGATATTGTCTGTAATTGAGTACGGGTGTTTCTGCTTCCGCTCCGCAGCAAACACACATTTGATCAAACTGGAACGAATACAATATCGTTGTTTGCGTATCGCCTTAGGTTGCATGCAGTCGACCCATACGATGAGTCTTGAAGTGCTAGCGGGTATTCTTCCGTTGAAACATCGCTTTTGGAATCTTTCTTATCGATTGCTAATTCGATGCACAATTATGAACCAATTGGTAATTGAAAATTTCGAGAGGTTGGTCGACCTTCAATCTCAATCCAAATTTATGACTTTATATTTAGACTACATGGCTTAAGACATTAACACTTCATACGTTTCTTTCGATGTCGCACTTTTAGGTACTTCTGACAATGCTATATTCTTCGACACCACCATGAAAGAAGACATTACTGGTATCCCGGATCAATTGCGACCTCAAGAAATCCCTAAGACTTTTTCCAATAAGTTTAAACATGTTAGTTATGATAAAAGGTTTTACACTGATGGATCTAATCTAGATGAGTACACTGGCTTCGGTATTTTTCACGAAAACTTTACCGCCTCCTACAAACTCGATGCTCCTGCTGCCGTGTACGTCGCAGAACTTGTTGATATTCACTACTCACTTGGGATCATCGAAACCCTGTCCATAGACCAGTCTTTCATCTTCACAGACAGTCTCAGTGCCATTGAGGCTCTGCGATCGATGAAGACTGTGAAGCACACCCCGCCCAAGTAACAATTTAAGTCGTATTGCATTCTTTTAGCGGTTTTCATGACCAATTTCGCAAAACTGCTGTTAAAGTATTTCCTGGATAAAATACGGCGGTTTTTAAGGGCTTTAACAGATAAAAATTACCGGGTTATCTGAGCGTGGGTCCCTTCTCATTGTTCCATTCCGGGCAATGAAAAGGCTGACGCTTTAGCTAAGGTGGGTGCTATCGATGGCGATATTTATAATAGACCAATTGCTTATGATGAATTTTTCAGTATTTTGCGTCAGAGGACGCTCAAAAGTTGGCAATTATCATGGGATACAGATGAACTGGGACGGTGGCTACATTCCATTTTTCCTAAGGTATCGACGAAAGCATGGTTCAAGGGGTTGGATGTAGGTCGGGACTTCATTCGCGTGATGTCCAGACTTATGTCCAATCACTACACGTTAAACACGCATCTCTTTCGTATAGGGCTTGTAGACAGTAATCACTGCGTTTGTGGCGATGGCTACCATGACATCGAGCATGTTGTTTGGTCGTGTACCGAATACTGTGGTGTTAGGTCCGAGCTTATAGATTTCCTTCGGGCCCGAGGAAAACAACCGAACGTACCCGTTAGAGACATTCTGGGAAGCGGTGATCTCCAGTACATGACACAGTTATACGTGTTCATAAAACACGCTGGTATTAAAATATGAAACTCTTCTATCTATTTGTTAGATTACCATTCCCGCTACACGCTGAAAGAAGATGATACACTAAGCTGGAGACACTCAAACGAAGACTCGGCATCTTTATGTTCACGCAGACACCTCAGACCAAACTGCTCAAATAGAACATCACTACATAGCCATGTACAAATAAATAAATCGTATAACTCAATATAGTTAAAATCAAAATTGTAACTCCCCTCCTCTCACCTTAAATCCCCACTAGCTCGTAGTCGGCCGCGAGATATAAAAAATGTGCCTCCCTCTTTTCCCTGCTAATTAAGAATTAAAAAAAATGTACTTGGCTAAGTTAAACATAAGTTGTATCGTGCCGTGTCAAATAAACTATTTAAAATTATATATATATATATATATATATATATATATATATATATATATATATATATATATATATATATATATATATATATATATATATATATATATATATATATATATATATATATATATATATATATATATATATATATATATATATATATATATATATATGAGCCGTTGCGGAACAGAATGGTCTAAAGTCCATTTTTTTCGAAAATGAGTTTTTTGCATAAATCGCATCTACTCAAGAAGCTGAAGTTGAGAGATTAAGAAAATTTCGGAAAATCGAATTTTACAGCCGATTTATTCCGTGTTGAGAATTCGTCCGAAACAGAATGGCCGTTTTGTTTCGGAACAGAGTGGTCTATGTACATAAATCGATGTAATACTATCATGTAACACGTAACATGTAGCATATAACATGTGATAAGGAACATGCCACTTGTTTTGTACATGTCACACGTGATATGTAACATGTTACACGAAAAATGTAACATGTAAAATATTATGTAATATGTAATATCTTGTGTTACATGTAATGTAACACGTGACATCTTACATGTGACATGCTATATGTATTGACACTAGCCGTTCTATGCGATTTCATTTCATTTTCTTTGTCATTTACCGGGTTTGTGTACAGAGACCACTCTGGCCCGAAACTATTCGAGGATTCCAGTGAATATATATATATATATATATATATATATATATATATATATATATATATATATATATATATATATATATATATATATATATATATATATATATATATATATATATATATATATATATATATATATATATGAAGTCAGAGTGGTCTATGTACATTGGTGAGATAAAATCACCGATTTCGCAAAGAAACTGTATCCCAATGTTAAACCACTTCATAACCTTTATATTAGAACATTTTGTTTGAAAGAATCCGTTGAACAGAATTTTATTCAGAGATTTTTCGAAAATTGCTTCTCCTGAACGATTTGCTTGATGGCACATAGACCACCCTGGTTCGTGGTTATATATATATATATATATATATATATATATATATATATATATATATATATATATTTATATACATATATAAATATATTTATATATATATATATATATATATAATATATATATATATATATATATATATATATATATTTATATATATATATATATATATATATATATATATATATATATATATATACATATATATATATATATATATATATATATATATATATATATATATATATATATATATATATATATATATATATATATATATATATATATATATATATATATATATATATATATATATATACATATATATATATATATATATATATATATATATATATATATATATATATATATATATATATATATATATATATATATAATATATATATATATATATATATATATTAATACTAGCAGTATGCTTTCAGGTTCCTATATATATATATATATATATATATATATATATATATATATATATATATATATATATATATATATATATATATATATATATATTATATATATATATATATATATATATATATATATAAATAATATATATATTATAAGGTTACGAGAATAAGACTCCCCCTTTGAATCTCAGGATTTGGTGCGCGTCTAAATTAATCGATACCTTGGAACCACTCCGAGAATAGGAACCCAGGGACTTATCAACTTACGCAAAGAAAAAATAATATATCGTTAGTTCTAAAAGCCTTCACATGTACCTCTAAGCTAGTATGGGAGTGCATCCTTTCACTGAAACAACTGGCAGAAAGGAACCAAGTATGTTTATACTGGGTTCCTGGTCACTGCGGAGTGGAAGGCAATGAAAAAGCCGATACGTTAGCTAGACAGGGGTCATGTACCGATTTCATTGGCCCAGAACCGTTCTGTGGGGTGTCATCAAGCGCCTTGAAAGCAGAATTGAAAACCTGGGAACATAGGACAATACAAGAGAACTGGAGATGCTCAGTAGGGCTACGCCAGTCTAAACACTTTATAAAACCAAGCGTCAAGAAAAGCCAGCAATTGCTTAGTTTGAATAAATAGGGACTAAGGACAATTACCGGACTGTTTACAGGACACTGTCCAAGTAAGCATCACCTGAAACAAATTGGTCAGTCAGATGACGAAATTTGTCGTCTCTGCGGGTTCGAATGTGAAACCGCAGAACATTTGCTCTGCCACTGCAGTGCACTAATACAGCGCAGAATAAGAGCCTTTGGAAAAGGAACTTTGGAGCCTTTTGAGGTCTGGTCTGCGAATCCTAATGAGGTAATACATTTCATACGAAATACAGTGCCTAATTGGGAGAAAGGGTGCGATAGGACAACGACGATCACTTCCATCAATAGTGATATGTCTGCCACGAGTACCTAGACTAAAGAAGAGGTATACCACAAAAGATCAAAATAATGGTCGCAGTGGTCCAAATCTTACAAAAAAAAAATAAACTTGCTTATATACCACTTTTTCGTTGATTCACAATCGATGCGGAGGCATTCCAATTGGGTCGAGTGAGTTCAAAAATTCCGTTGGAAAATGGATTACCTCATCAGCATCTTCGACGGTATCGATTAACTTACAATAAACTCAAATTACACTCAAATTACATAATCAATAGCCTAGGCTCATCTCTGATAGTTAAAATTATTGCTTGCTATGTCTTCTCGTTTTACTCTTTTTGTGTAAACAATATCAATATCATCCTTATAGTTGAACATCAGTCTTCATGAATTAATTAACAATTTGGAGATACGGGGACTATCTCCAGATTTTTCTCAAGTTTTGAATAACTTCCAGTGCAGAAAAAAAACCTTCGCTATACCAAACGTTCGGACACCAATTTTCGGTTTTGGAAATCAGCTCTGACTTATGAACCTAATATCAGGGAGTATTTGAATATTTTTCTTCAGGAATTTGAAAATAGCGTTGGACGCCCGTTGTCATTTTCTGAACATAGTTCTCTTTCTAGAAAAAAGTCGCTTTTTACGCGGCTTTTTTTACGCGGATTCCGGAATTTACGCGGTTTTTTTACGCGGATTCCGGAATTTACACGGTATTTATTTTTGCGCGGATTTCGGTTTTCTTTCACTCGGAATGCAGAATTAACGCTGGTTTTTTATGCGGATTCTGGAATTTACGCGGTTTTATTTTACATGGATTCCGGAATTTACGCGGTTTTTTTTTACGTGGTATGTATCCCCCGCGTAAAAAGTTGCTTTAGTGTATTGACATTAGTTAACCATTTTACTTAGTTTTACACAGCTTGACAGAAAGCAGAAATCGCGAATTGATTTCTAAACAACGTTTCAATATTACGTCCAAGCCTTCTTCTGTATTCTAGTAACCTTTCCAGAAAATGTAATCCGCCATGCACGATTTAAAATTTGCGCCGGAGATAAATATTTGGATTCTGGACGTCATCTTGCTATCGAAAATATACATATTGCAGAGCATATATTCGTTTTCATAAAACTCTAAAACCGGAAGTCGCCATATTGAATTTCAAAAATGTCATGGAGTTTTAGTTCTGCTTTCTAAAGGTCATCCTGGTTCCGGAAATACCAATGTTTGGAGGTTTGTAAACGTTTTCTACAGTTGTATTCAGCTTCCCAGCAACCAAAAGTCGCCATAAACATCGGGAATCAAATTCCGGTCCCTAGACATCAACTTCTGGCCATGACAAAGAACACGTATGTCAAGTTTGGTTAAAATCGGTACAATCATTCGAGAGTTATGCTGGAACATACATACATACATACAAAACTTTTTTTTTAAATAAATAGCTGGATTGTAGGAGCTCTCATCTTATTTGATCGATGCTCTTAACTAAATTTTTATTCGGTAATAGTTGAGCTTCAGCAACTTTTCCAAACATATTTTTTATCCAAAACGCTAAATTGGACTCTCCGTTATCAAATTATGCAAGAAATATGTCAAGAAATCGTTCCAAAAACGGATCAAAGTAGGTTGGATGTTTTGAAACACTTCTCTAGAAACATTTGCACGAAAGCCGATTTTCGGCTGCAAACAGACGTTTCACTACGTTCAAAAAAGGCCATTATTTGAAAATATATGATCGATTTTCGTATGACGACGTCATTCCGATTCTGAAAATACCCATATTGTCAAGCATATAATTCAATTATTAATATTCGCAGATTTCCAGAATCCGGAAGTCGGCAACCCAAGTTTCAAAGTATCGTCAGATAACGATAACCGGTTCTTAAGAGTCATTTTTGCTCCGAAAATTGCAACATTGGGGGGTTTGTGAGTGTTTTCCACAGCTTTAAATGGCTTCTCAGAAACCGGAAGTCGCCATTTTGGATTGAAAATGTTATCGAACATCATGTTTCGGTCTCTGGATACCAACTTACGGCCTCCAAATATGACCAAGAACCCGAAAATCATCAAATTTCAATTAAAGGTTTCCATTATGTATGAAAATTTAATACTTTTGCCTATCCAATATTTCTATGACCACTTCCTTTATACAAAGAACACGTATGCCAAGTTTGGTTGAAATCGGTTCAGGCCTTCGAGAGTTATGCTGGAACATACATACATACATACATACAAAACTTCTCTTTTATATAAATAGAAGATATATATATATATATATATATATATATATATATATAAATATATGTATATATATATAAATATATATATATATATATATATATATATATATATATATATATATATATATATATATATATATATATACTATATATATATATATATGAATATATATATATATATATATATATATATATATATATATATATATATATATATATATATATATATATATATATATATATATATATATATATATATATATATATATATATATATATATATATATATATATATATATTCGGAAGAGAACACGTTATTTCGGGGCGAGAGTATTCATTGAAGCGAAATTTTATCATTCAAGGAATAGAACCAGAAGAAAGACCGGAAGTAGAGAAAGGTTGAGAGAAATAGTCAAACAGAATATGGCTAAGGCTTTTCAAGGTTATTCACATTCATATAATCTCAGAAGTACTAAGAAAAATTTCGAATATGAAGTGGGAGATATTGTTTGGAGAGATTCATTCCTTCAAAGCAATGCTGCGAAAAATTTTAGCGCCAAACTTGGTCCAAAATACATAGAATGCAAAATAGCCAAAGTTGTAGGAAACAATACTTATGAATTGATAGATTTGAATGAAAAAAAAACTTGGAACATTCAGCTCAAAGAATTTTAATAGATGAACAATAGTTTAGGAATTAAATATAAAATATAAAGGATGTAGTAATAAAGAAAATAAATGGAAAAAA